>NC_056742.1:503725191-503805191 GCF_019279795.1 Protopterus annectens
TACTTGTTTCAGTTCTATTATAAATGTCATAAAAGTAATTTTAGAGCAAGAAAAATACTGAAATAAATCAACAGAGGCAGACATACTATGATAAAGCTGCAGGAGGCAACTAGAGTTATAGGCTGGAGAGAAAGAATACAAAAGTCATTGGGAAGTTCTCAGCCTAAAGAAAAAATAGTTAGGAATGCAGTTAGACTAAGGCATTGTATTGTTTGTGCAGAAGACAGAAAGTGGTATGGAAGAACTCATAGATCTTTGCATGATACAAATGCATTAAATTCAAAGCTCTTGAATGAAGACAAACTGGAATTATCATAATTGGTCCAGGCAATGAAAAACAAAAACATTATGGAAACTGACAGCACAGGGGGTCTTCTAAGTTACATATGTCACAAAAGGAAATATCGGAAGCCCAGATATCTGGAATTTTGTGAATAATTCTATGTCATTTGTGCACATTAATATGTTTTATATAGAAGTGTGACAGAAGGAGATGATGTCAGCCCAGCTATCTGGAATTTTGTAAGTGGTTGTATGCCATTTGTGAATATCAACACGATTCATATGCCTGTGTTACAAATGTATTAGAACTGTGGGTCATATTGTACAGACGTGTGCTGAAAAGATGTTTTAGTACTGATCAGAAATGTACATGCACTGTTGTAACGGTTTAACAAGGAAGACTGAAACGCACAAGATTAGCTTTTAAAACTTCAGAAGAATGGTTGCAGTTAAGTTACTTTATAGCTGGGCCATAAACAAAAGATGTTTTCTCTCAGTTTCTGTGCAGTAACAGACACAATGTCTTGAACTATAAGTTGTTTAAATTGGCTTTACAGCTGGAGGAATGTAAATTATTTAACGACTTCCGCCATTTGCCAAAGATCTGAGGGCTATGTATTTTTCATGGGGAGATGCTAGATGCTGGCAGTTTCTAGCAATCGGGATTTTAACCTGGGATAGTCAGATGACAAAAGTGATGTCATGCTGCAAGTATCCCAGCAGCAATATTTGAGATATTAATTTAAGAACTCTGTGACAGAGAGACAGTGCATTTTGTATTTTTCTTTGACCAGACAGCATCAGCTGGGGAAAACCCATTCACCATATCTGTCTTGCTTGCTCTGTAAGTAAGTTAACTAGGGTACAGTAAATTCTTTTAGATTCAGTAAGGAATATAATAAAGATTAGTTTAGATGTTTTCTGGATTTATTTGAGACTGTCCTGCAATGTTGTTTTAAATATTTCCTGTGATGTTGAACTCTGAAATCACTACGAATACATATTTGGTATTGTCTTGTTCTTTTATTATTTATTATTAAATATATTTAAACCTTTCAATTGTGGCTGGTCTGTCTAGAGATATTTAAGCTTTTGGAGTTCTTGCATATCTATTTGGTGACACTATGTAGGCCACTCCTATTAGCCTTGTTCTTGGTCAAACTACCATTTGGATTGATAGTAACATTACACAGTAAGATTGGACACCCTTTGTTAAGGGTCTTAAAGTAGCTGATACGGAGTGGCTGGTGGCAGTCAAAATTACCTTATAGTCTGGGCAGAAGGGGACATAGCTAATAAACCTTTGCCAGCCTTTCCTAGGTGTGTGTGTGTGTATAAATCAAACCTCAAAGTGTGTGTGTGTGTGTGTGTGTGTGTGTGTGTGTGTGTGTGTGTGTGTGTGTGTGTGTGTGTGTGTGTGTGTGTGTGTGTGTGTGTGTAAATCAAACCTCAAAATGTGTGTGTGTCAGCTAGTTGGGCAGGGACACAAATCACTGGTTGGAAAGAGATGGTGCTGGAGGTCTTGGCTTGGCCACTCAGCTGAGATCTCAACTCAATAGCTGTGCCAGTGGGGAGTCTTACTGGGGATCTGGAGAAAGAGGGTAAAACTAGCCCCAGACTGACTGTCGTCTCTGTGTGCTCTTAAGGGATATTGCACTTTACTGTGTGTGCACTTGTCATCCTCCCAGTGTGTACGTCCCCCACTGTTTCCAGTGGTGAGGATTGAGGTTCCTTAGCTACTGGGCCAGTGCAGGGGCATCACAGCATCAAAGATCAGCTGTCGTACAGTAAACATTGTACCAACAAAAAAAAAAACACATATCCAGTATAAACAGTCCTGTTAAATTCATCAGATATGGAAGACCAGTGAAGAAGTCAGACACATTTAAGGTCAGTTTGAGAGTTACAAGTAATTATAGAGGCTGAAAACCTTAATATATTTAAAATGTCTGTAAATGTGATGTTTTGTTTTGATGTAACATCCCATGCTATGGTCAGCATAGTGTTAAGGTTAATTTTACATGAGAATTATGACATGATGCTACCTCATAGAGAAGGAATAGTAGGTATGAGGTATGTGGCATTTTTCCTAATGAGCTAGCCATAGGATTTGCATATCATATGGCACACAGATAGTATAGGCATTTTATTTTAAATATAAACCACAAGGAGGCTATCCCAAATCTACAGTGTGTCTGACACAGTGACCTATGTTCCCAGAAATATTCCTAGATAAACTCTGAAGTCAGTGGAAAACATATGAAGAGTTGTCCTCATAGACAACTATATCACTGAAAAACAAACAGATTGGTATGGTGCATTCGACATCCACCATCTTTTTAATGCTTAGGATCTTGCACTTTGTCTGCCATATTGTGCCATAAAAAAGGTGAGATGGAAGATACCCTGTCACAAATCTGTCCATATTATAAAGAGAACAGGGGTGTCTGAGTAAATCTGGCTAAAAGTAATGAAAACCAAGTCTCAGTGACCATTAAGGCCACAGAACCATCACATTATGACTGCATCTTTACTTGCCCACCTGAATTTCAGACTTATTTGTAGCAGCACACTATTCATCCAGTACCAACTGCCCTGCCAACACCTTCTTTCCTGCCCAGCACCCCCTGCCCTACCCAGCACCCTCTGCCTTGCCAAGAATTTTGAGCAGGACTCATGGAAATTTAGCAAGTCGTTCTCATGAGTCACCTACTTGCCTCACAATATTCCCTTTCCACTTTAACTGCATACTCTGCTCCTTTCTACATTGTCTATGTTTTCTAAAGCCTTACGTGCTACAAAAAAGGATAATCTAATCCCTCAACATGCTGATTTTTAGATAGGCTTTAATCTGAGAATGGTGATCTTCATTAAGATGGACTGAACAAAAGTCCTGCAAATTCTTACTGTGGACCTGTTCAACCAGTTAGCTTGGCCTACTGGAAAAGCAAATGTAGGTCTGCCTCAGTTTTCTGCCCTAATTCTATTCATGTTTGCTCCAAAAATCTTTCAGGGATATTCATAATATTATCCACTGTGTTATATGAATTAAATCTCATGACAAGAGATATGTGCTAAGATCTAAGCATTGATTTTGCCCTCCATTTCATCTTAAACATCATTTTATAGCTCAGTCAGCCAAGAGACTAGAGGAGAACATAATCGTCTTGTCATTTATTTTCACATACCTGCACTACAGCCATTGAAGAATGAATCACGAATATCAAAAATGTATGGAAAATCTTTTGGACCAGTACTGATGTAGGAAGAGCCAGCCTTCTGATCCTGAGTTTTCTCTGTCCGGTCTATTGATCGATATAGTTTTCCACTGTTGTGACTGTTAGCCCACCCATTGATGTCAACATCTGTTGCCATTATCTGGAGATAGTAACATCCAGATATTCTACACTGTCCATCCCAAGTGCCTGCAAGCACTCCACAAAACTTCTACTGAGGGTTAAAATTTAAACACAGATCCTGTGTTTTATTAATACTTATTTCATAATCTGTTAACATTATAACTGTTTTTACCCTCTACTAGTATAGGGTCCTTATGATAATCTGGAGTAGCTATAAGTTATTCCACCACCACTCTGTTACGTCTGTTACCCTACTCACATTGCTTCCTTCCCACTTATCTCAGATGACACTTCGCTGAAGTGTCTTCCTTCCCACTTGTCTCAGATGACAATTTGCCCATGAATCTTCCTTCCCACTTGTCTCAGATGACACTTCACCCATGCATCTTCATTCCCACTTGTCTCAGATGACACTTCGCCCATGCATCTTCCTTCCCACTTGTCTCAATTAACACTTTGCCCATGCATCTTCCTTCCCACTTGTCTCAGATGACACTTCACCCATGCATCTTCCTTCCCACTTGTCTCAGATGACACTTCACCCATGCGTCTTTCTTCTCACTTGTCTCAGATGACACTTCGCCCATGCGTCTTCCTTCCCACTTGTCTCAGATGACACTTTGCCCATGCGTCTTCTTTCCCACTTGTCTCAGATGACACTTCAATCATGCGTCTTCCTTCCCACTTGTCTCAGATGACACTTCGCCCATGCGTCTTCCTTCCCACTTGTCTCAGATGACACTTCGCCCATGCGTCTTCCTTCCCACTTGTCTCAGATGACACTTCACCCATGCGTCTTCCTTCCCACTTGCCTCAGATGACACTTTGCCCATGCGTCTTCCTTCCCACTTGTCTCAGATGACACTTTGCCCATGCGTCTTCCTTCCCACTTGTCTCAGATGACACTTTGCCCATGCATCTTCCTTCCCACTTGTCTCAGATGACACTTTGCCCATGCGTCTTCCTTCCCACTTGTGTCAGATGACACTTCGCCCATGCGTCTTCCTTCCCACTTGTCTCAGATGACACTTTGCCCGTGCGTCTTTTACTTCATTACACTGGAAACAGTGAGCTTAAGACCTTGGCAGGTACTGGAAACACCAGCCTCCCCCCCTTTGGATGTGAACTTGTTGTAAGGCATTACATTGAGCCATGACTTTGGTTACAGCCATGTGCAAGGCTGAGTAAAGCCCTCCTGTGCAGTTATGCCCAGATAGTCAGGTAGAGGTCTCCTCATTTCCCATTTCACCAGCAGTATTACACTCCTCATATTATGCAGGTTTTTCTCCCCCTTCCCTGAGTTTTATATTAGTAACTGCAGACATTATCAAAGCAGCCTTTAGACTTCCATCATCTTGGCTCCACCTTCAGCATACACAGATTTCGGTTAAAAACCTCATCAGCTACTCCCTGGTCAGTTTGTTGAGAATTATACACATGTCAAATGGCTAAATAAAACTGTAAAGGCTGCCCACTTCTTTATATTGTGGAAATAATTTAGTTCCGGGTTGTGACCACCACTATTCATTTAACTCCAGCAGAGTAATCGATTCTCTCTTTTATTAATATTCGTTATCTCTCTATACACGCTCAAGCTGTTTATTCTCTCAGCTACCTGGATGCATCTCATTTCTGGCTCCAGATCCAGATCTACTTTTTTTATTCAGCTCAAGCTACACCCTGAGGTGATCTGGGGTCATATGGGGGTAGGCTGAGATGTTTTTCTACATAGATTTTAACACATCTTTTCACATTTCACATTTTTCTATGTTTTTCTACAATCACTTTACTGTGATTATCCAATTGTATTTTTATTTCTTTACCAGAATGTACATTGCTGATGCTTTACAACTATAACTACTCTTTGTTTTATAATTGTTCTATGTTTTATAATTGTCCTGTAATTCATGCTTTATTTTTATTGTATGTGGAGCTTTTCTCCCCGGGCCTCTGCTGAAAAAGGATGTGTCCTGTCAGATTTTCCCAGTAAACAAATGTAAAATAAAAATAAAATAGTCTGTACTCACAGTTGTTACCAGGCTGACTACAGATACAGTGGACTGAATTGCAGCTGCATCCAAGCAGGTTATTAGGTCATCACTGGCCATATTGCTAGGTTGGATTCCTTTCAGTTTACACCCTTTAATGGGAAGCAAACCTTTTATATGGCACAGAACTCATGCTGCCAGTTAATTATCTATTGTTTCTAGAAAATAAACAACTGGGAGCCAGCTTCAGGAGGACACACACGTTTTGGTTACAACATTGTTTTGCAGGCTATAAAAGTTCAGCTCACAATTTCCCAGAGCTGTCATCAGTTTGAATGTGATCTTCAAAGCATGGCCATTAAATCCATTAAATCCATGTGGTCTCATGAACAAAGTCACCGAGTGTGAAATAATATGTCAAAGCATGGCCATTAAATCCATGTTATCCCATGAACTACGCCACCAAATGTGAAATAATACGTCAAAGTATGGCCATTAAATCCATGTGGTCTGATGAACTATGCGATCGAGTGTGAAATAATATGTCAAAGCATGGCTTTTAAATCCATGTGGTCTCATGGACTACACCACTGAGTGTGAAATAATATGTCAAAACACAGCCTTTAAAATCACAGTGCTGAAACCAATTTAATATGAAAAGGGCAACTGTCCCTTTGGGTATATGATAAAGGTTCACTACTGCTCAGGTAATCGCCAAAACTTATTATACCCAAATAAGGTTTAAGCTTTACACTGGTCAGCTACAGAGTCATCTAATAGATTTGTAAGTTCTTAGGTTCTGGCAAAGCTTATGGAAAAAGAAACCACAGAACAGCTCGGCTGTATGACCCAGTACTGGTGAGAAACTAACAAGTATACTTTCTCTAAATAACCCAGTGAACATTTGTGTTTGCCCATCCAGTATTCCAGACTGCTTTTTAAACATTGATAGGGATGAACTCTGCTTGTCAGGTAAAGGCAGCCTACTCCTGAAATGGGTGATGTATCTGTAATACCATCTGGTACTGTTGATGTGGTAATATAGATATTTAGGTCACTAGAATGGGTGTTTGCTATACCACTGGTTCTTTTTAATTATAAAATTTCAAAGTGTGGTGGCTTATTAGTAGCATGGAACACTAAAGCACAGATTATACCAAAGGAGTCAGTAGGACTCTGAATAGAGGGAAAGGGATTTTAGTCTATCAGAGTAGCTAAGTGAACTGAAGCCAGCTTTCCTTCTGGTGAAGAAATGCTGAGGTCTCAAAAGTTGGTTTAGGTATTTAGCAAAGCATATGCAATAAAATGCATTACGTTTAATGAGGATCCTAATAAGGAATGAAAAATGTAGGACTATAAATTCTTTGAATCTTGATGAGATACCAGGAGGGATACGCTGTTCATGGTCCAAGGATTGCCTAAGCACCACCAATACCTGGTGGTCAAAAAAATAGTCGGTTATCAAGATGTGCACCTGAGTCCCTAATGACTCTACCAGATTTAAGTGGAATGTTCTCTATATGGTAAGCAATAGTACTTGAAGATTTACCAAAAGAAAATAAGCTGCATTTCTTGGTGTGGTGATTTACTCCATAATTAATACACAAACATTTGTTTGGTTCAGTTCTTGCTGGAGAATGGGATTTGATAATTCTCCTCTCTCTCTCATATGCAGTCATCAGCAAATGTTCTCTGGTATCAGCTTCATGTAAGAGAAATATATAGCAAAGAGGAGGATGCACAGGACAGAGCCATATGAAACACCACTGCTGACATTTTTCTATCTAAGGCAAACACCAGTGACTTTAATGGTAAGGCCTTTGTCAGGCAGCCAATTACCTGTACTAAAACTATGTATTGGCTAATGTTTATTTGAGAGAGTTTGCCAATAATCCCAACATGGCAGATAATATCATTGGCCTTGTTAAGGTCCAGTTAAACTGTGTGGCCATAATCAATGGTATCAGTGACCTTTTCAAAGACCTCAGCCAGGTTAATTGAGCATGATGAGCCTTTTAAAAAGATGAAATGGTGTGTATCCAAGGAATATCTGTTTGGCTAAAATATTTTCCATAGCTTTGCAAGTAACGCAAGTGAATAATAGGCTGGCAATTATCAGAGTCAATTGAGGACCCATGTTTATGGAAGAGCACTACAACTGCCATTTTGTACACCTTGGGGACATAACCAGTGGACAGACTTAGGTTGAAGAGATGATGAAGGAGTTTTGGTAGGTGGTACTTTATTTTTACCTCAGACACCCAGGGATATTGTCAGCATCCACAGAGGTAGTATTTTTTAATTCTGGAGAGTTCTAAAACGACTTGGTGCAAATTGATCTCATGAGGAGATAGGATGAGGACAGTTAGAGTGGACAGATTGGACAGTGGGCAGTGTAAAGTTGGAAGAGTTATTAGCAATGTAGTTGCAGTAAGAAAAGGAAATACAATTTGAGATAAATTCAATACAAAATTATTTCTAAGCTTCCTACTATAGTTATAGAAGGCCTTGAAATTATTTTGAATTAGTTGCAACCCTGAGTTCATAGCTGGCCTTACATTTCCTAATGGTAAGTTTGAGAGACATACATATCAGTTTAGTCTTTTATAATAAAGAAATAAACATATTTTATTGATGACCATGGGCTTTCCCTCTTTATTGTGGAGATTGCTGATGTAGTACTTCTACCAAACAGGTTTCTTTTTAACCTTACCATTATGTTTGCACTAGATTGCTACAGATGTCTAAATGCATCTACCCAGAGCTCCAGAAGATCACATGATTTCACCATTCTTGATGCCAGGCCAGTGCCTTCCAGTGTCATCTTGCCAAGAGGAACAGAAAACTTGTCCCAGATTATTTCTGCACACACATACACACACACATGCACGAGTGCACATACACATGCACATACACACACACACGCACACACACACACACACACACACACACACACACACACACACACACACACACACACACACAAACACAAAGTTTTATAGGGGAGGTTTGTTGATTTGTTGAAATCTGTCCAACACCCCTTTTCTTGTCATTACGGTGATGTTGCCAGTAGCCAGACAAGAGTAGCACATCAAGAAAAAAAGACTGTTTACCATTGAAATAAGTCAGCAGTTAAATAATTGGCAGGGTAGCAATAACTTGAGCAAAACCTGTTTGAAAGACAGAAATCAGAAGTTGGAACTCTTAATAATTCAGTTTGCATCACCTTATACTACTAAAAAAGCACCAGCCACAAGAAATTAAAACAATATACTTGATATAAATATAATTAAACAATACACTGTATAAAATCAAATATGCAAGCAGCAATAAACCTGGAGAAAGAAAATGCAAAATAAATGTGTTAAAATAGACAGATGACATGAAGAAGAACTCTAACATCATATATGGTCCTATCACTACTAGTTGCCTAAGACTAGGATGGTTAACAAAGTAAAATAAAAGAGCATTTTCTCTCTGCCACTACCTTATAAGTCACAGTAGCAGATGGTTTCACATGCAATAGCTCTTCCAACATGAGCTCTTCCTTGGAATGCAAACCACTTGTGTACATTTCACAAGTACGGCAGAAACTAAAATGACTAGCAGCTTTCTGTTTACTTAAAAGTGTCCCACAGAGTATGTCTTGTTTTTCTTTAATTTATATGTAAGACTTCATATTTCCACAGCTATATAAGTCTGGGAGAAAGCCAAATAAGGTAATGCATTTTCTCAACCTTCTCCAGTTACACACCAGTTATCAGACCAATGACTTCTCAAGAAGTGAAAGCCTTAAATGCAAAAAGTCTAATGAACAAAACTGATAGCCATGAATAATGATTAAGCATTACTAAACAAACAATACTAGTAGTTATTGAAACGCAGATTAAGATGCCTGCCATCCTGTTTGCATACACAAACAACAATCACATATACCTAAACAGCCATCCAAAACTGAAGACAGGTGGAGGAGTCCTTTCTACTAGTTAAGAAACAACCTAATATTATCACATCAACAATAGTCATAAGGTTCCCTAACACCGCAAATGACTCCAACTGGGTCCTCATCTTAAAAACAAGTAGCTGCCACTTAAAACTCTAAGCAGCAGTATACATCCCTCTCCCATCTACTTTGAATGTCTTTGAAATGGTAATAAAAGAGATAATATAGCCCTATAAAAGGAGCAAAATAATTGTGCTGAGGTCTGCTGTCCAGTATAGGTAAACATTTTACTACATTCCTGTCTGAGTACATCCTCGCCCAAATGGTGAAGTCTTCCACCCAGCCCAAACAAAAGGAAAACAGTCCTTCCTAGGTTCCTATCGCAAATACCCCCACAGGCAAGGGAAATAACCTGGCTACCTGATCATCTTAGTGACCATCTGCCAGCCCAAGGTATTCTCTCTTTCAAGACCGCTAGGCCTCCTTTAATAATGATTAAAACATGTTCATAACAGAGACCAAGGAAAATGAGGTGATTGCTGATATTAATAGGGAGGACTAGTCTTCCATCTGTGAAACTGACAACTCATGAGCTGCCCTGCAGATTCTTACCTTTGTACAGACCTACGTGGATCTATACTGTAGCTAGACTAGTTTGGGAAATAAATCAGTAGAATCTCCCAGACTTACAAAAATCAAGCAACAGCAATTCTGTTATGACAAATGTTAGCACATTAGAAGACTTCAAGTCCTGAATAAGCTTCACAGTCTTGATAAATGTGCAAAAGCAACCTTTAAAGCAGGAAAACTGCAGCACCAAGAAACATCAGTTTGGGGCAAGAATGTGATATAAAAGAACTTGAGCAAGAAGGAGTGTATAAATATTTAGGAATTAATGAAGGATCAACATCAATCATCTAATGTATCTATTGGAATTTTACTACTGACCTAAATTTAATTGAACTGTTTTACTGACCACTCTGGATGCAACTATTGAAATATTTAGTACTGTTCAAAATCAACTTATGTATTTTATTATCTTTTACTTTTGTATGCAATTAATGAGGAGCTTTTCTCCCGGGCCTCCACTGAAAATGGGCTCTTCTAGGCCCAGTGGACTTTCCCAGTTAATAAATGCAATAACTAAATAAAATAAATAAATAAACAATAAAACATAAACAAATGCAAATGAAACTTACTAAGGAATATTTTAGAAGACTTAAATTAATCCTGAAAACAGCATTGACATCTAGGAACAAAATTCAAGCTATAAACTAATTTGCTCTGCCTATACTAACTTACAGTGATGGAGTGGCCCCAAAACGTGTTGGATAGATTAGATAGGAAAGCACGAAGACCGCTTGATGCTCGCCAAATGATTTATAAAAATCAGTGCATACCAAGATTATATATTCCTTTTGCTGAAGGAGGTATAGTCCTCTTTGAGACTGATTATATGTATAGGTCTGCAATCAAGGGACTGCACACATATTTGCTGACCTCACAAGACCCAAATGTAGTGAAAGATTTTAAACATGAGAATAAATCTAAGATGACTTCCCTGCCTAGTCTAGCAGACGCATATTGGCGTCAAGCAGAATGGGAATCAAACCAGAAGTAGTTAAATATCAGGCAGCAACTCAATGTGTCAGAAAACAAAAGAAATAATATAAGGTGAAAGATCAAATGAAAAGGTAAGAAATGTGGAAAATGTATAAATATAGTTGTAAGTATAAAAAAGTCTGAAAGAACCATGTTGATTAGAATCAAATGTAGGAATGGTTAAGGAGGCGCAAAGTGAAACCCAAAGATGAAAGGTCAATAGTGGTGGCCAAAGATAGTGGGCTGTGTACACGTTGGTTTACAAAGTCCATTAAACATAGAAAATGATGATGTTTACATCACATGGGATCGCCCATTACCAACACTTCAACAGAGAGATGCAAGAAAACCAGATATAGTGATCCATGAAAAGAAGACAAAAGTAGCACTGATCATTGCAATTGCTACACCCAGTTACTACAGTGTAGTCTACAGATACAAAGTCATAAAATATCAGGATTTGCAGGCAGATATCAGCGCAATGTGGGAGAAAGATACCCAGACAGTTCCAATAGTAGTAGCAGCAACAGGTTTTATAAAAAAGAATCTGCAATCATATTTAGATAAGTTACTGATATATGTAACTCCATACAAATTGCAGAAGGAGTCATTACCGGGCACATTGTGGGTGCTGCGAACATCACTTCTGGCTGACATCAAAGACTGAAACTATACTAATTTCTTGAACTTTAATTGTATTTTGACTTAGAAATGGGGCCCATTCCCCTCATGATATTAGAAATCCAAAAGACTTGGAGAAATTAAAAAAAGAATGCTAGAAAAACTGGGGACAATATATAATGCAAATCCTAATGCATTCACCCGGTGTTCTCAGAAAAAAAGTTTGTGGCAGATAACCTTCAAGGCACTTGTCTACATCTACAGTCTGGCAATCTAAGAAAAGATTATTTTCCAGTTGAAACACTCACTTATAATGCATATTCCAACACCCCCTTCCTCCCCTCATGAATCCCATCCCATATTCATCCTTTGCTCAATCAATAAGACATTCCAAAAACCAGGTCAGCGAACACCCAAGCAAGTATAGCTTTCTAACTGATTCACATGACAGCTTTGAGAGTGGATACAATAAACTTACATCCATATACACTGTAAGAGATAAAATATACACATCAGTTGAAAAGAGGTGGCTACTAAATGCGGCTAACTACTACCATTTTCATTGGCCCGTGCAGAGCCTCTGAAAGCGTAGATCACTTGATGCTACTAAAACAATCTGCTCAATCTGGGATTTGGAAACAACTCTTTCAACTCCTTCGCAAACTATCAAACATAATGTTTATGACATAAAAGGACAATCTGTGTATTATCATGAGCTCCCTCTCAAGTGTTGCCCCTCCGATAGCTAGGTCCAATAAAATTCTGTCAATTTATAAATGATGTAACCAAACATATTCCTCCATATGACACCGGTATTTATGCTGCTGACATAATTCTGCAGAGAAATGGCTCATCCACTGCATTCGTGCAATAATCTGCTCTATAAAAGGACGTCTCTTCCTACTCAGCCTGTGACTTTTAAGCAACTGCCTAACACTAAATGTTTATAAAATAACAGCTATTTTTTGACATCTAACAGAAGCTATCAAAAGCCCATTCTTTTACTATACACATACTCAATAAAAAACGAGTCAGTAGTGTAACAATAACAAGACAGAGTCAGTAGTGTAACGGTAACAAGACAGAGTCAGTAGTGTAACAATAACAAGACAGAGTCAGTAGTGTAACGGTAACAAGACAGACTCAGTAGTGTAACAATAACAAGACAGAGTCAGTAGTGCAACGATAACAAGACAGAGTCAGTAGTGTAACAATAACAAGACAGAGTCAGTAGTGCAACAATAACAAGACAGAGTCAGTAGTGTAACAATAACAAGACAGAGTCAGTAGTGTAATGGAACAAGACAGAGTCAGTAGTGTAACAATAACAAGACAGAGTCAGTAGTGTAACGGTAACAAGACAGTCAGTAGTGTAACAAAAACAAGACAGAGTCAGTAGTGCAACAATAACAAGACAGAGTCAGTAGTGTAACAATAACAAGACAGAGTCAGTAGTGTAATGGTAACAAGACAGAGTCAGTAGTGTAACAATAACAAGACAGAGTCAGTAGTGTAAGAATAACAAGACAGAGTCAGTAGTGTAACAATAACAAGACAGAGTCAGTAGTGTAATGGTAACAAGACAGAGTCAGTAGTGTAACAATAACAAGACAGAGTCAGTAGTGTAACGGTAACAAGACAGAGTCAGTAGTGTAACAATAACAAGACAGAGTCAGTAGTGTGACAAATAACAAGACAGAGTCAGCAGTGTAACAATAACAAGACAGAGTCAGTAGTGTGACAATAACAAGACAGAGTCAGTAGTGTGACAATAACAAGACAGAGTCAGCAGTGTGACAATAACAAGACAGAGTCAGTAGTGTAAGAATAACAAGACAGAGTCAGTAGTGTAACAATAACAAGACAGAGTCAGTAGTGTAAGAATAACAAGACAGAGTCAGTAGTGTAACAATAACAAGACAGAGTCAGTAGTGTAACAATAACAAGACAGAGTCAGTAGTGTAATGGTAACAAGACAGAGTCAGTAGTGTAACAATAACAAAACAGAGTCAGTAGTGTAACAATAACAAGACAGAGTCAGTAGTGTAACAATAACAAGACAGAGTCAGTAGTGTAATGGTAACAAGACAGAGTCAGTAGTGTAACAATAACAAAACAGAGTCAGTAGTGTAACAATAACAAGACAGAGTCAGTAGTGTAATGGATAATGCATCTGACTATGGATCAGAAGATGCAGATTCTACTCCTGCTGGGACTGTCTGACACATTTGTCTTTGTGGCAATTCTGGGAAATAGCATGAAAAAAGGGTATGAAACAGTTTCTTCTGTGGATGGTTACAGATACCTCAGACATGTGATAAATCCAGCTCTGATAGTCAGAATTTATCCTGATTCCCTTATCTCTAACCTAAAACACCTTTATACCCATTCTGGAGTATGTCCTATCATTAGTGTACCACTAGTCCTACGATACCTCAGCTAGAAGTTCTTACCATCCTGCTGGATCAGCGCACTATGTACTGTCTTCTTCCATATTTCTTTTAAAATTTTCTCATCCTACTGTCCTAGTATATAGAGTCTTCATATAAAATTTAAATTTATTAACACTCCTTCAATACCCTTCTTCATACACACACACACACACACATTTCTCTCTCTCTCTCTCTCTCTCCATATATATATATATATATATATATATATATATATATATATATATATATATATATATATATATAGATAGATATCTTCTTCTATGCCTTTTGGCTTTTCCCATTAGGGATCACCATAGTGGAACAATGGTTCCTAGAACAATACACATATATATATATATATATATATATATATATATATATATATATATATATATATGTATGTATATATATATATATATATATATATATATATATGTGTGTGTGTGTATATATATATATATATATATATGTATATATGTGTGTGTTTGTGTGTGTGTGTGCATATATACATACATATATATAATATATGCATATATATATATATATATATATATATATATATATATATATGCATATATATATATATATATATATATTTATATATATATATATATATATATATATATATATATGTATATATATATATATATATATCGATATGACTTGAACAGTTCATATGATCGACTGTTTATTTGGTGACAGTTCATTTGATCGACAAGCATTTTTAGGTGGGCTTCCCCACACCCTAATGTGGGGGCTGTGCCCCCACACCCCTAACTATATATATCAACTCCAGGGTCACACAACATTGGGGAAGGGGCAAATGCTTGTCGATCAAATGAACTGTCGACCAAATAAACAGTCGATCATATGAACTGTCATATAGACCCATATATATATATATATATATATATATATATATATATATATATATATATATATATATATAAAATATATGTGTATATATATATATATATATATAATATATATATGCACACACACACACACACACACACACATATACATATATATATATATATATATATATATATATATATATATATATATATACATATACATATACATATACATACACACACACACACACACACACACACACACACACACACACACACACACACACACACATATATATATATATATATATATATATATATATATGTATATATATATGTATACACACACGTGCAAACATTTATTGGTATGAGATTCAAAACTGCTTTGTTTTGAACTCTAGTGTGAGTAGAGGATGAACTAAGCCATTCTGAGGCATCTAGGCAAAAGTACTTATGAAAGCTTTGGTTTGCAATCTAATGAGAGGAGAGAACAGATGAGTCATTTTAAGGCTTGTGATTGGTAAAGAAGAGAGGGCCATTTTGACTTTTTAAAAAATTTTCAGGCTGTATAAATTAAGTGCATTTACTTAGTGCTACTCATTGGGAAGTGGCAGGTAACTGTGCAATGTGGAAATGCAAGAACTTAGAAACTTCAATTTCCCTATAAAACTGACCTCAAAAACTCCTTGAGCACTCAGTACTCAGTGCTTGTTTAATGAGCCATTGGTTTGTATAAAAAAATGGGTTGTCCTTTGTGTATAAACAAATATTATTGTTTTTACTCAGATAGCATTCCGTAAACCTGCTCTAAACTCTATTGAGACCACTCTCACTGCTGCCCACAGCAGTTACTATGTGAACCGTGGACATGCACTTTCTAACTGTCTCTGTAGCCAGCTTGGTTGAAATGGGCATCCTGAGACAATGTAGTAATAGTCTCATATTACTGACAACCACCTGCTACTGAAATGTATTGACACAGTGTGTGGGAGATGTAGTTATATAATAACTATGGAGGCAAAGCTCTCACATATGACCACCACATTCAGCAAACAGGTTATCAGTAACAAAATGTAACACTATGCCTATCTCTCTCTCTCTCTCTCTCTCTCTCTCTCTCTCTCTCTCGGTACTGACCAAACACATAGACCAACTTATGCTGAGGCTTTTAAAAGTCACCTACTTAAACTGCAAAGGCTTTCTAAATGCAGTCCAAAAAACGGGTACCCTCAACAACATAGCAAACACTCAACTCATGCAGCGCCTATCATTAAACATACATCTAAGAGTCCCAGTTTCTCAATTTAAAAGCCCATTAGGCTAACCTCAGCACCATCTAATATCTTAGTCATTGGTGACTACATAGTGAGATACACTGATGCAGCTCTCACAGGGTCTGCAAGGAAAAGGTCTTAATCAGCTGCCTGTCAGGTGCCAGGATTTGCTACATCATACACGCACTCAGATCCTTACACCACAAGTACACAAGTGACACAGTCATAGTACACGTATGACACAGTCATAGTACACATGGGTGTAAATGATACCTGACAGGCAGCTGATTAAGACCTTTTCCTTGCAGACCCAGTCAGGAGGAGAAGGTTACCACACACACTATAGACCCAGTCTCACATAGTACCATCACAACCTCAAATCATACACATAAACACACAAAGACATACTCGGCGGCTCTGATCAAAAATCTACCAAAACAGCAGAGGCCACCAAAGCAGACACCCAAACAACCACCACCTCAGAACACAACACCTGCAACACATAGACCTCACAGTCAGAGTGTCAAACAGTCACAGCCCTTAAGGCCAAACACAATGCCAGACACACTAGTCATTGGTGACTCCATAGTCAGACACACTGACGTCCCGCTCACCAGACTGAGTAAGGAGAAGGTCACAGTAAGCTGCCTGTCGGCGCTAGAATCCGCCACATAACGCAAGCACTCAGGTCTCTCAACAGCAGGTACAAATATGACTCAGTCATTGTCCACGCTGGTGTAAACGACCTGAGACGTACCTCCTTGGACTACATGAAAAGAGACATTGAGGAGCTCTCTGATTATGTAGCCCAGGCAGGTATGACCCTGACCTTGAGCAGTATCCTACCTTCACCAAGAATGATGCCACAATACAGAGATAAGATGATCAGCTTTAACAATTGGCTTAAACTCTGGTGTCATTCAAAGGGGATCCAATGTCTGTCTGCCTGGGATGACATGCTGGACAAGCCACGCTGCCATGAGGGACGGCTTGCACCTGTCACCCTGGGATTCGGATATTGGCAAAGGCTCTTGCCACCCCATAGTGCCTTTTTAGGCAAGGCTCAAATTCTAAACCTACCACCCTAGAACACAAAAAGGAAAAAACTAAGGGTAATGCTGCTCAATGCCAGAAGTCTAAATCTCAAAATGCATGCACTCGAGGCCCTTCTCAGTATGGAGAACATCGATGTCTGTGCAGTGACAGAAACCTGGTTCAAGGCTCCTGAGAGCACCCCAGCACTATCAGGTTTTACCTCTTATCATGCGTTCCGGCCCCAAAATCCGGACAATACCAAGAAAGGAGGGTATCCATATTCATCAAAGACACCCACACCTCAAGACTGGTGGCAACGCACGATGCATCGGAGACCATCCAGGTGCAATTAACCATAGGCAAGACTGCTCTGCAAATTGTAGCATGTTACAGGCCACCCTCACAAACTCAGGAACCTCACATGGCCTTCCTGAAAACACTAGAGGATAAATGTATCACCAAACACCATCATACTAGGTGACTTCAATTACCCTAATATAGACTGGGAACACTACTCAAGCCCAAACACCCTAGCCCAAAAGTTCCTGGAATTCATAAACTCAAATGCCATGGAACAACTAGTCACCATCCCCACAAGAGGAGAAAACATACTTGATCTCATCATCACGAACATGGGAGCACAATGTTCAACACCGAAGTATACCCCTCACTGGTGAGATCAGATCACAAACTAATCTCGCTGGAGGTCCTCATCCCACCCCACCTGAAATAAAAAGACCACAGTAAAGAACTTCTCAAGGCCGACTTCACACTTCTAAAGACTAGTGTGGTCTCCTTTAAGGCCCCGAGCCGACGGAAAACAGTACTCAAGCCGCTGAATCACTTGCAAATGCCTTCTACCAGCACCTGCAGGACTGCATGGATAAGGCAATCCCAAGCAAAACAAAGACTCTTTGTACCAAAGGCAAGCGTCCACTCTGGTGGACCCCAGCCATAAACAAACTCTACAACAAAAGGAGGAAGCTACTACAAGATAGAGCAAAATCCTTAAAAGGTAAGACACCCTTGATCACTATAAGTAAAAACTAAGAGCTCTCATAAAATCATCCAAAGCAAATTTTGAGAGAAAAATAGCTAAAGACTCAAAAGACAATCATAAGGCCTTCTTTAGCTATGTTAGAAACCTGGGAGGAAACTCCCAGATATGCTCAGAACAAGTTCAAAATGATGTGAAGATTACTGATCCTACAGACATTGCCAACATACTGGCTGACAGGTTCAGTGCAAACTTCTCCCCTCCCCAAAAGGAGAGATATCTATACCAAGCGATTGCAGCCCCCAAACATCTCCAACGCCCAAGTGAGAACTGCTCTCTCCAAAGCAAAAACACAGCATCCATGGGACCTGATGGTGTCCCCGGCTGTGTGCTCCACGAACTCAACGAGGAATTAAACCCACAGCTAGGACAGCTGTTTAATCATAGTCTTACCTCTGGATACGCACTCCAGGGAGTGGCACTGCAACTGTGGTCCCACTTCACAAAGGCGGTGCCTCCACCGACCCTGGAAATTACCGCCCATTAGCTTGACAAGCCTTATCTGCAAAGCCATGGAGAGGATCATAATGGACCTCATAAATAAAGACATAGGGAATTTGCAGACTTTGGATCCATCCCAGTTTGGCTTTGTCAAAGGCAGATCATGCCTTCTAAACTTGGTTGACTTTTTCAAACAGTCACCAAAGCCATTGATGAGGGAAAGGCAGTCCATACAGCCTACCTCGATCTGGCGAAGGCCTTTGATACAATACCCCACTCGGGTATCATTGAAAAACTCATCAGCTTAAATGTTAACCCATACATCACAAGATGGGTTGCAAACTGGCTGAGTGACAGAACCCACAGGGTCAGAGTTGCTGGCGCCATGTCAGACTCAAAGCCTGTCACAAGTGGTGTACCACAGGGCTCAGTCCTGGGCCCACTCTTGTTTGGCATCTACTTTTCCAAGTACAAGCAAACACAGGAGGGTTATGGCTGACAAAGTTTGCAGATGACTGCAAACTGGGCCATAGTAGAAAACACATCTGACACAGATATCCTTCAGAAGGGTCTCACAGAAGCGGATAACTGGTGCCAGAGCCATGGACTAAAGTTAAATGCCAAAAATGCATAGTCATACCCTTCGGGAAAAACAAGGTTACCCCTAGCTACCAAATAGGTGGCAATCCACTGAGTACAGAAGAAGTTATCAGGGACCTGGGGACCCAGGTTGATAGTAGTCTGTCATTCGACACCCATGTAGCTAAAGTAGTTAGGAAGACCTTCTACATTGCCCACCTTATCATGAAGGGATTCTCATCTAGATCAAGGGAGGTCATAGTCTCCCTATACTCATCACTCATCAGACCAATGATTGAGTACAATGCCCCATTCAGAATGTATCTGACCCGACACTTGCAGCAGCTGGAGAGGCCACAAAAGTTCCTCACCAAAAGGATAAAGGGTCTCAAACATCTGTCCTATGCTGCCCGACTGAAAGAACTCCAGCTCTATTCAGTCGCCACCGCTTGCTCAGAGGTGACCTTTGCCTAACATACAAGGCCATGTCAAACCCAGATTTGATGAATATGCTTCACCTCAAAAATCTAGATCCGTCAGAGCCACAAGGGCGGGAGACTTAAACCTCGACACGGCTATTAATAGGACGTGCTGGAGGGATAGATTCATCACCCAAAGACTCCCTATGCTGTGGAATAAAATCCCGGTATATGTGAGGCAGAGCACCTCGCTGGCCTTGTTCAAGAGAAATCTTGACCAATGGATGGGAGATCGCAGATATACCCCAGGGATTACCTCAGTGTCACTGCTCAACAGAGGCACAGCAAAATAATGGGTATAGTTCCCCATACTAAAGGGGTGGCGTAAGCCACAAAACTATGGGCTAGGCTTGTAAATGCCCTCGGGCAGATAGCCTAGTATGAACCTATGAACCTATGAACCTATGACACAGTGATAGTACACGTATGACACAGTTGTAGTACACATGGGAGTAAATGACTTGGGATGTACCTCCTTGGGCTATATGACAAGACACGTGATGGAGATTTTGAAATATGTATTAAAAGCAGGTATGAACCTAGCCTTCAGCAGCATTTTACCATCACTGAGAATGGTGTTACAATACAAACAAAACATTATGGATTTCAACAGTTGACTTAGCTCCTGATATCATTCAAAGGAGATCCAATTTACATTAGCCTGGGAAGAGAGGGTTTGATAGTACTAAATGGTGTGCCACAGACAGCCTGTATCTATCTTCCTAAGACAATTGTATATTGGCCAGCATTTTGTCCACCCTCAAAGTGCCTTTTTTAGGCAATTTCAGTCTCTAAAGCCATCAAACATAACTGGATAACATAAAGATTTTGCGGCTCAGTGCTAGGCGCCTTAACTGGAAACTCCACTCCCTACAGGCTAAGGATGTATCAACATATGCTTTCTACCAGAGCCCTGGTTAAAATCCATAGGGAGCACCCCATCAGTACAAGGGGGTAAGCACTTACTACTTATTCAGGTCTACTGCACTAGAAGAGGGTACTAAGGTTGGCGTGTCTTAACATTCATTAAAGAAAGTGCCACCTCCAGACTAATTAGGATAATAACCTGAAACTCCTCTGCATACAATGTACCATTATTAAAACCCAACATCAATTAATAGCCATCTATAGGACCCCCCCTCTCTGTTCCCTCTGGCTCATACTTCGTATCTAACATAGGATCATAGGAGGTTACTAGGCTATTAGCGCTGAGGCCCTTATACCACAGCTGGAAAGACCAAAAAAGTACCTCACCAAGAGGATTACTGGTCTCAAACATATGTCCTATGCAGTCCGACTGGAAAAACTCCAGCTGTACTCAGTGGCATATCACTTACTCAGAGATGATCTCTGCCTGACTTACAAAGCCATGTCCAATTCGGAATTGATGGACATACTCCACCTAAAGAAATCCAAGTCACTGCGAGCCACTCGCTCTAGTGAGCTAAACCTCACCACGACAATAAATAGAACATGCTGGAGGGATAGATTCCTGTCACAGAGACTCCCCATGCTTTGGAACAAAATTCCTAACTACATTAGGCAGATCCCCTCACTAACACTCTTCAAGAGAAACCTTGATGAGTGGATGGGTAACAGAAAATACACCCCTGGGATCACTTCATTGGCTCTTCTTGACAGAGGATCAGTTAATTAATCAATGGGACGGCAAAAGCTAACACACCCTGGTTAGGCTTATAAATGCCCTCGGATAGATAGCCTAGTACCTACCTATGAACCTATGAACTTATAAGCCTAGCCAAGAGTTTAGCACATGTTTAGACAAATCAGCACCCAATGCCCCTGTCTAGCAGGGACACGGGTAGAATCCTGGGGGTATATTTTCTGTTTCCCATCCAGTTATCCAGGTTGTGCTTTAAAAGGGGTAATGAGGTACTCTGCTTGATGTGTGGAGGCAGTCTATTCTATAGATGAGGGAGTCTCTGGGACACAAATCTTTCCTGCCAACAAGTCCTGTTAATGTCACATACCAGGTTGAGGCCACGTCTGTGGGTTACTTGAGCAGAGCTTGTCTTGCGGATATGCAGCAGTCCCATCCAGGTGGTGTCCATGATCACCTTGTATGCCAGACAGAGCTGACCTCTGAGGAGTCTATATGAAAGTGAGTAGAGGGATAGAGTTTTTAGCCTACCTGTGTATGGTAGATGTTTTAGGCCCTGGATTCTCCTAGTGTGGAACTTCTGTGGTCTCTCCAGCTGCTGCATGTGCTTTGCGAGGTACATGCTAAAAGGAGCATTGTACTCAATAATGGACCTTATAAGGGAAGAATACTGGGATGTTATGACCTCTTCATTCCTGGATGAGATACCTTTACTTATGAGGTGGGCCATGTAGAAGGCTTTCCGCACCATGGAAGCAACATGGCGGTCAAAAGTCAGGTTGCTATCAACCTGGGTGGCCAAATCCCTCACGACTGATTGAGTGCTTTGGACATTGTTATTAATGTGATAATTTGTGACAAGACACTTTGTAATGAGTATGAATCAAGCCAAGCACCATTCTGTTGGGGGACTTCAACTATCCCTGTATAAGTTGGGAGACACATACATCCCCCTAACATGTATGCGCAGAGATTTCTAGACTTTACTACTACAAAATCCAGACCAATTAGAATGCACCTCAACTAGGGGTGACAAATTCCTGCACTTGGTCCTAACTACTATAGGGCAACTCTGATCCAAACCAATTGCAATTCTCTCTCTAATCAAATCTGACCTTAAATAAGTTATAATCACTGAAAGACTGAATCAAGAAGCATGTCCCATTAACTCAGTATGCTAAGGCTAATCTAGTTAAACTGCTTGAAGACCTGGCTATTCTTCGCCTAACTTGATCACCCCTTGCATACGTTGAAACCTTTACTGTCACATTCATTGCTCATGTATCTCACTCTGAAGTAAATGCAATACCAAATTTAAAAATTAACCCTGATTGTAGACTTAAATATAACAGGCTATATAACAGGAGAAAAAAGGTCATTGCACGTAAAATTAAATGTAACTCCTGGCACACCAACAATGATTTTCCTAACCTTAGCAGGGAACTCCACTCCCTAATCAAATCAACCAAAGCCAGATAACAAGAAAAAATAGCTACCCAGGCTAAAGACAACCACAAAGCCTTCTTTAGTTATGTGAGAAACCTCCAAAACATGCCCAGTACAAAGCAAATTGTAAACAATATCACCTAGTCACTCAGAGGACATAGCCAATCTAGTAGCGGAAACATTTAGGTCAAAGTTCACACCTTAAAAACAAATCAAGATAGCTTGCTGTAAAATCCAAACCGATTTAATGTTAGCGCTTTTGTACAAGCCCAATGCTTGAACTTCTTCAGACAAAAAAATAGACCCAAGATTAGGTACTTATATACAATTATAAATTAAACCATTAATTAATTAATTACAAAAATTATATAGATTTTTTATAATACAAAAAACATTAAAACCAACCATTAAGGATTCAAACATGATTTCACGCTATTTGAAAAAATCTTAAATATTTTTTGAATACGTGAATGGATCCACTATGTGGGATAATCATAGTTCTTTTCACCAAGAAATAAAAATGAGTTATATAACTACCTTTTCTATAGATGCCAAAGAAATAAGAAGTATTTTGAACAAGAACTGAGCACTTTTATTAGAAGATTCTAATATCAGGAAAAAAGTGGGGGATAGACCTCACATGCTTTATAGGAAGGGCATTAATCTTAAGACCTTATTGGAAAAGAAAACCTGTAATACTGGAATTAACTGGTCTATGAACAAATGTGGGAGGTGTCAGCAATGCCAACACATTAAGATGGGTAGTAGGTTCACCATAAAAGAAAAAGTATGCTATATTAATGGTAAGTTTAACTGTGACACACCTGGCGTGGTATATGTAGCCCTATGTCAGCTGTGCCCAAGTTACTATATAGGAAAAACAGAGGGAGCATTTAAACAAAGGATTTATGAACATCAGTACCATATCAGTAAGGGGACCACTACTAATGCATTGGCAAGACACATTTTGGAATATCCACTTCACAAATTTAACTATACTGTTGTTGATTGTGTGAGTAAAGACATCAGAGGAGGACCTTGGCAATTAAAACTGGAAGAGAAAAAGCTAATATGGCAAACCAAGACTAATGCATATATGTTTCCAGGTCTTAATGAATATAGCTCGATTAAATGTATTCTTAAACTGAAAGCCTTGGATAGGTGAAGACACTTCAAATAATATTTAAGATGTTTTCCAAATAGCATGGAACCAGGTTTGAATCCTTAATGGTTGGTTTTAATGTTTTTGTATTATGAAACATCTATATAATTTTTGTACTTTTTAAGGATTTGTAATGTCATATTATATGTATTTAGATTACCTTTGTAAAATATTTTTAGGTAGGGGTTATTGAATATATTGGCTCACAAATTGAACCCAGGAAATTAGTGTGTACACCTTTATCTCCTCCAAACTTCCTGACACCTGTAGAGTACCACAGGGCTACAGGGCCCTGTCCTTTGACCACTCCTCTTTGATGTTTATTTCTCATATGTCAAAATCAATTTTAAGGGCTTATGGCTCACCCAGTTCACTAATTAATGTAAACTAGGTGTCATTATTAACTCTCCAGAAGATATCAAGATCCTCCAAGAAGGCCTTTTCCATACTGATAGTTGGTGTCAGAGCTATGGACTGAAACTAAATTCCAAAAGCAATGTATAAGTACACCTCTCAAACTCTTAATTCAAGAAATCTGGACAAGGTCTAAAATAATGGGGGGACAAAGGCCCAAAAATAGGGACAGAATTTAAATACTGCACTTATAAACTTAGGAAGCTGCTAGAATAGCAGGATTTGTATTAGCATGCATTTTGTGAAGGATATGAATTCTGAAACTGAAATATACGTAATTATTTTAGTCATTATTTAGTGACTTCAGTCCTCTGTTATTTGCCAGAAAAACGCAGATTTTATGAGGAACAGAGCAAATGTCTGAGGCAAAAATCTGGACATTCTTCGAAAATCTGTACAGTTGAGAGGTATGAATTATACTTCAGCAAGCATGATGTCCACTGCAATTATTATATTGAAAACACACCCCTGAAAAATTATCTGGTAGTTAGGGACCTGGGAACCTATATAAGCAGCAAATTGTCCTTTGATCACAATGTATCCACTATTGTAAGAAATCCCTTTTTTGACTGTGCAGCCTATTAGTAAGAGTATGGCATCCTGATCCATGGATGTGATTACTCCACTGCACTTGAAACTTATTAACTGATTACTGTCGAGTGCACCTCCAGGCATTTCTGCATTACCTTCTCTGTGCCTCTAGGCATCAAATATTGCTTATTCACTGAAGACTGTGAATTATAATATTCTTTGTTCCATTATGGCTGTTACAAGGAAGAGCATCACAAGGAAATGGAAAGCATATACTTCTCCATTATTTGAAGATTTTGTGATGCTCCTAAAAAAACAAAGTAAAAGACTAAGAATTTATCCTGTTACATTCTGCAGCAATCATTGGATTAAAGTAATTTCACTTATTGATCTATATTTGGGAAACAATGTTGTTAAAAACTAAATGAACAAAAGACGTTAAGAAAATTTTGGAGCACTACATTTAGTACTTAACATCAGGCCTCTGTAAATAATGTACATAGTTCAGAGTGTTCATTTTTTAAGAACCTGTTATAATATTTATAATTTAAGTTTATTGTATCTGATTACTTGTTATCCTTTCGCTGAAAAATAAAAACTTTTTGGTTAAAAATATTGCTTATTCACATTACATTAATAATTTCAAAACCATGCTACATACAAGTTATCAGAATATGTTATCTTGAAGCATACATGATGGCAAACACAACTGTATTAATATTTGACCTCTGTCAATAAGCATTTGTTAAAATTGTAAGGTGATAACTTCATTTTTTAAATGCTCAAGCCACACCCACTGGGAGTTAAATAGTACACACTCAAAAGAGCTGTACTGAAGGAACTGAGTTAAATGAATCATTGCTATAATGCCCCTTTTTCATGTACCTGTCCAAACACGTGACACAACTTGAATGCCCACCACGTATTCCTACCAAGAAGATCCAGGGTTTAAATGATAAGAAATTAGTGACTGTCCCGAAGACTCTTTATATGCTACAGGTTGTGATTTCTGCCTTACATAGAGAACCTCAACAGATCCTATCCTTTCAGACCTACCAAACATCTGGAAGTCCAATGGTGGAATAAACAGTCACTCGAGATCCTGATCTCTTCTGTGACATGAATAAAACATTGTGAGGAATAGATATGTATCACAGAGAATACCGCTTCTTTGGAAATACCTTCCTGTTCACATAAAACAGAGCACTTCTGTTACTCTGTTAAAATGTAATTTGGTTGAATAGCTGGTAAATCATAAATCCATCCCTGGACTGGCACCCTTATCCCTTATGGAAACGTGTAACATGTCAATGTTCTTTCTTCTCTGGGTTATTCTTATAACATAACTTCAGTGTTAATAGACTAGTAAGAGACTATGAATCTATAAAACTGTACAGCAACACTACAAATCCTGGAAACAACTAAATGGCTCCCAGAAACAGCTGACTGCAATCTTCTGTTATTCTTCCTGTCATTGAAAATTCTTCCCACCCTACCCCATTCTTAAAATATATTGCAAATAAGAATTGATACTCTAAGAAACCAATAAAATTATACCCTGTCCCTACATATACCACAATTTTCCCTACACATACCTCCATTTCAGACTGTTGAAAGTTTTAGAAAAAGGATTCACCAAAATTGCCCCCTCAGACTAGAACTACCTTTTTAGAGAAGACAGAAACATGGTGACTGAATAGTCAAGATTCATACAAAAGTTGCTTGATCACCTTGAGGACACCTGCAAATGCTCATATTACCTAGACACAGCTATTCATGTTACCTGGACAAAGCTAAATCTGCTGTACTACTCCTGACAGGTAGACAATAGGTTCATAGGTTAGTACTAAGCTAACTGCCCTTGCGAGCCATTTTAAGCCTAGCCAATTATCCCTTGTGAGACTCAAACCCTGCACCTTGTGTTTATAAGGCAAACACCTTAACCATTAGGCCACCAGCAAGCACCTCTTGACAAAATATTAACTACTGTTCTATGGATTTATCTTTCTCTGTACATATGTAAACAGAGTTGTATGCATTTTATTTATTTAGTTATTTATTTATTTACTTTTGTGTCTGTATGCTTTATATATCTTAGAACTTATCCATGTTATGATAATGCGTTTGTGCAGTACAACTTCCACCTGTCAAGGCCAGTATAACCAGTACCAGCCAATGCCAGTACAACTACCACCTGGCAGGGTCAGCATAGCCAGTACCAGACAATGCCAGTACAACTGCAGTCTTTAGTCACTGCTTGTACAACTCCTTCCATGTCACAATGCCAGGACAAAACTCACCAGCTATCCCTACAAAGCAGTGCCAACACAGCAACCACTACCAGGCAGTGTCAGGGCAATGACTCCCACTGCCAAGCCTAGCTAGTTTAAACACTAGCACCATGCAGTGCTAAGAACACTGCCATAATAACTACTGCCATTATGATGTGCTGGTACAATTACCACTGCCAGAAAGTACCTGAACAACCAATCAGTGACAGGGAAACTATAGCCACATTACACTAACATAAAGTGGTACTAGTCAGTGGCAGTACAGTTACCACCAGTGGCAGAGCAAGGGTCATTGCTTTAGCAGTGTCAGTATCACATGTACCATTGAGAGTAGGGCCTATTATCAACAGAATTCCCAGTGATGTCCGTTAAACCAGTAACTGTCACAGTAGTAAATATAGACTGAAAATCACATCCGAGCCAATAGCTCAGAGAGACACAATGATATAACTCTCGTTCCTACGGTCAGCAGGAGGTTCTCATCTGACTGACTGCTGACTAAACTAGAGTGAACACCTTAAAACACAGGGTCATATACCTTTGTAGTTCCTAGTTTAACAACACAACTGTTTTCTTTCTCTGCCTGAGACTGCTGTAATATGGAGGATTCAGCAGGCACCAGCGAGGACCCCTAAGCTACGGCCTTGAGGTCATCCAAGAGTTAGTGGCAGTATTTCTGTCCATTAACACCATTAGATTAAGAAACACATGTCGACTGTTATCTGTCTGTAGCCTTCTAATAATGCTTAATTTATGTTTCCGAAAGAATTATGTACTGGTCACATCTCTCCTTTTACACCACACAAATAAACGTTCCTTACTTATTCTTCTCACACTATTTCTTTTATGGGATTAAGAAATCCTTCTAGGCTGATCCTGCCAACACAAAGTGTGCGTACATGTGGTCAGTGAGCAGATACATAATTTTCACTTGCAAGCAAATAATGGATTGAGTCCAGAGTCCATCTCAGTTGTACAGGATAAAGCATAAGGCAAGTGTTTTTTGCAAGTGCACATCACTACCTACAACAGAGTCAGACATCTCTGACAATAAATGAAATTCTCAGACTGATACCAGTGTCGTCTTTCAATCTTTGGCTTGACTTTGGTTCTTAGCTCCAAATAAAGGGGTCAGGATGAGTTCAGACAGACATTAAATCTCATTTTGACAAGCCTGGCTCTGGTCTGTCAAACTCTGGTTAGCAAAGGAGACTCTTGCCTTGATGAGAAGCTGAACAATTTTAGTAAACTATATGCGTGTCATGTATGGTTAAGGAAGATCAAAGATCTGAATCAAAATGAGAATGAACATGATGCATTGTCCTATGGCTTTTGTTCACTAATTCATAAAGAGTAAAGCAGCTGCTACCTAATGTATTGAGAATAAAGTGCATATGAAACGAGCCTTGCAATTCAACATTATATTATGCACACATTCTACTGCATGCACTCAGATTTCATGTCTGCTGTACAGTGCAATGTGAGAAATTACTGGATGGTTCACAGGAGTCAGTCTGATACACATATTTAGTTATTTATATTAATAAAATTAAGAGCAGAGTTGCTAAGGTGCTAAGCTTTATTTGAACAGTTAATACATAATTACATTTGCTAAGGTTAAAACAGAGTTGAAAGAAATAAAGTGTAGTTATTTCTAGCAATATAATTTTGCTTTTACTGAAAACGTTCAAGGTTAACTAGTTGTACAAAGTAAAATCAGCACAGAATGTGTTGCTTTCCTGACTGATTTTTGTTGGAGGAAGTGTAGTTGGAGTAGTAGGCACCATGCCGTAACACTAGTGACTAAACGTTTGAGTCCATTAACATCAATGATTGCCGTAATACAATTTTTGATGTTGCTGAGCTTTGGTGGGGGAATGGAATATTTTCTTAGCTTTAAGGTTGAATGACCCTGAAGTCAATATGTTTAAATTTGCCAGGTTTGTGGGGTGTGTTAGGGGGTTAAAAGAGGCCTGCCTCATTCAAAGCAAGTGTTTTGTTCACTTTTCACTGTTAGAGGTTATGAATGTTTATTTTGTGGTGTAAAAGAGTGTAATGTTTTTGCCCGTAAACAACTGACAGCAATTCTTTTGCATTTTTGTTATTAATGGAGTAAAACATAAAACTGAAATAAACTATTTCATGATATAGAGTCCTGCAATGCCCCAGCAATTTTGCCCAGTCTCTTCAAACATCATTACCCAAACCTAACACCTACCCTGGAACACAGGAGAAACAATACACCTCCAGTAAAAGGGGGCATTTTAAGGGAGTGGCTCAAACTGTATCCAACTAGACAGGTGGTGACATTGCTGGAAGAGGGGTACACCATGGGCTTTCGAATATCGGCAAAAGTTAGGAAGCAAGGGGATATTGTTAAAAATGTGAAGTCTGCAAAACAGCATCCAGGCATAGTTAGGGAGAAGCTAATTAAGGAATTAGAAGTGGGCAGATTTTTAGGTCCATTTCCTCGTCCACCCAGAAAAGCATTTTGAGTTTCTCCTATTGATGTATACCCCAAACGGAAGCCAGGTGAATTTCAGCTCATTCATCACCTATCTTATCCAGAAAGGAAATCTGTGAATGACTACATAAATGCTGCAGGGACTTCAGTAGACTATGCTTCATTTGATGAAGGGGGCCGTTACGGCAAAAGCTGACATAGAGTCTGCTTTTAGACTTTTACCCCTTGCTTCTCAAGACCAGGGGTGGTTAGGATTAGTTTTCAAATTTCAGTATTACATGGACAAATGCATGCCTCTGGGCTGTTCAATTGCCTGTGCCACATTTGAAAAGTTTAGCACTTTTTTTTACACTGGTTGGTGGCACCGAGGCAAGGGGAGGACAGTGTCATTCATTACTTGGATGATTTCTTATTTGTGGGGAAGAAAGACATGGGGGAATGTCAGCCAGCATTGGATACATTTAAACAGATTTGCAAGGAGTTAGGGGTGCCATTAGCAATGGATAAAACAGAGGGCCTGACAAACAGATTGTCATTTCTAGGCATAGAGACTGATACCTTGAATGGTCAGTGTAGGCTTCCTATTGACAAGGTACAAAAGTTATGTTTAGTTTTAAGTCCAGTGTTAAGTCAGAATAAGATAACCCTCAAACATTTGCAAGAGTTAGTAGGGTTGAGGAACTCTGCATGCAGAGTGATCCCTGTGGGCATTCATTTATGAGGTGCCTGACTGCCAATGGATCTGGGTGCTCGAAGCAGCACCACCAAGTTAAGGTTTCACAGGGAATGATGGAAGATTTAGGGGTGTGGGTGAGTTTTTTAGCAGATTACAATGGGGTAGGAATTTGGCAGGAGAGAGGCAATCGACCTCCACTTCAGTTGTTTACAGATGCATCAGGGGGAATTGATTTTGAGGGTTGTTTTCAATGACATTGGTTCATTGTGGCATGGCCGCATCAAGTGAAATGCAGGTTAAGCATTTCAATCGCAGAGATGGAATTTTTTCCAGTAGTGGTGGCCTTGGAAATATGGGGTGAACAGATGAAAGACAGAGTGGTTTGGCTTTGCTCTGATAACAACAGCGTAGTACATATAGTGAGCAATCAACTGGGCATAGGAGAGTGCTAGGCAGGATGATGAGATATTTTACTTTTAAGTGATTAATGTTAAATGGTCTGTTAAGACACAACATATACCAGGCGTTGATAACTCATTAGCAGATTTCCTTTCATTTGCAGTAGCCCCAGTTGTGGTTACTGGCTCCGAATGCAACACCAACCCCAGTTTGAGTGCCAGATCAATTATGAGTTTTATGGGCAGACGAGAATGGTGGTTAATGTGTAATGCCCTCAATGGAAAGGGTAAGGTATAATAAATGCTCACAGCAATTGTTGCAGGCTAGGTTATCCAGAGGCTGGGAACCAGTATGGCCAATTCCACCTCACCAAATCAGGGATTACATTTTAGTAAAGAAAGAAAGGCATTGAAGTTTGGGGAGAGCAAGGAACACATTATCAGCTTTGGATTGATTTCCTCAGTCTTTAAGTTTAAGAGACGTAGCTAATTCATTTCAGGTATGGTCAATGTTTAAAGGCTGGGAATGCAAACACCCAGGATACTAGCCAAGAGGTACCCCATAGGACCAGCAGTCTTATGCAAACTATGGCTTGCCATTTCAGATATTTGTTTTTCTTCATATTGGGTAGCATTATTTGGGGCTGCCTTTTGTGGGGGACTTAGATGGTCAGAAATTGTTCAACCAAACAAGAATAAAGGTCAATGGACAGTCTTTCCCTTAGCACATGTACATGTGCTCAGGGATAACATTTGGGTTTATGTGGCTAAATCCAAATGGATCAAGAGGGGAAATGTCAGTGGGTAAGAGTACTTACCACAAAGAGTTTGGAATGAAACTTGACTAAAGTGGTGGTGGAGTATTGCAACTACAGGGTATGTTGGAGGGTCCATTCTTTTGTCATCAACAAGTTGATCCTCTTACACAGTATTAGGTGAGAGCAGTTTTAAAGGAGGCAGTTAAGTCATGTGGTTTAGACACAGATAGGTATAGATTACATTATTTTTGGATAGGAACAGCCTCATACGCACATGAAATGGGGGCTTCATAGGCTGACATTAAAAGGCTGAGTAGGAGGAAGTACAATGCTTATGAAAGCTATGTAAGGTGTAAATGACTTTAACTCTTATTTTTTGTGTTTCAGCCCAGATATCATGGGACTCAAAATACATTTGGATAGTTGGTCATTCTTTTATTTGGAGTCTCCATCACTGGGTCTGGGGCAGATAGGTCTCATCCTTCCAAAGAGGAAAGCGAGTTTCTTATGAGGCATTCTGGTTTGGGGCATCAGGAATGCAGTGGCATCAACTTAGAGCACTATTACAACAAGCAGCAAGAAGTGGTAAACCCCCTTCAGCCATTGTGTTGCATTTATGGGGTAATGATATTTGTCAGCATCTAATCAAAGAACTAATTGGTTTGATGGTACAAGATGTAAATGAGATGCATGAATGCTGGCCTGTTGGTCAGAAGTAGTACAGAGAAGAATGTGGAGGTGGGCTAAGTCCATTAAAGCTGTGGAAAGAATGAGATGGAGAATAAATAATGCCACGGATAAGTTGTTAAAGGACTTTAACGGGTTGTACATTCCTCACACTGGCATTCCGGTTTGGTGGCCAGACATGTACGATAGGGATGGCATTAATTTATCTGAAGATGGTTTGCAGATTTTTTATAAGGAATTGCAAGGAGGTTTTGCACTGAAGGGCCTCCACTTAGAATAGATGAGATGTACTTCGAGGAAGGGAGAAAAGGTAAGGAAGGCCAAGATAAGTAGGTGGGGGTCTCAGGACTCTTTAGCTAGACCTTCCACAAGCTAGACACCGCCAAGGGATTGTTGCCAGGGGTCTTATCAGCCCAGCAATGGCTCCTTGGAAGATTGTAAGTGGCCCAGAGGAATTGTGAAGAACTAAGAAAAGTTGTTATGATGTGGGTAGGATGAATCAGAAGGGCCAGATATCGACACTGCTGTCTGTTGTCTTGCAGGTTTAGGGCAATGCTATGAAATAGATAAATGGCCTCCTTGACATTCCTGTCTTGTGCACATCTCAAACTAATTGTCTTCTATTAGGAAAGGTTATTGGCACTCTTTGGTAATAAACACATGGCTGCAGCCATTTAACCTATCCGAGGTCTCTGTGTTTTTTATTAAATATGTAACTTTGTTGTATCCTTGTTTATTAAACATGCAACCTTGACACAGATATGATGACACTGATGCAAAGGATTTCAGTGCTCTGAGTTGGTTTTATGAATGTGGCTCAATGGCAATGATACGGAATTATTAAAGAAACATTATGTGCAAAATGTGTCGAATTGTTTATATAAGTGGTACAGGAGTTGACATTCCATGTGCTTCAATGGTCAAGGTAAGGTATTTGTTAAAGCAGGGATAATGCCTTGCTATTTTTAGTAAAGGCCAATCTCGGACAAATGGCACTTGTGTTTTTGCTTCTTTAACTGACAGGTCACCACATGCTCCTTATAGTTGATCTTATTGCCTAATAGCTGTTTCAAGGAATTTCAAAGGCAGTATAATTTCAATCTATCTTAATGACCACAGAATACTTTGCTTATGTAGTTTGTTAGCAAATTCTTTTAGTTGCTTCTCCTACCTCCTCAGTTTTTATTTTAATTTAGCAGTAGTCTGCTATGTCCAGAGTGTTAAAACCTTCCTCATTTCCATCATGTTATTTGAGCTACATATTGAGGTAAAAGTTCATGTGCATGACGGTGCATATTATTATTAAAAATCACAAAAAGTAGTGGGCCCAGCATTGACCCTTGAGGTACTCTAAGGATTGTTTCACTGGGAAGAGTGCTTTATGAGGCAACATCTTGGGCATGATTTGTAAAAATAAATCTTGAATTAGTGTAGCATGATTTGCTTATATTCCAACTGCATTGTTCTGGAAATAATTAGAACTTGATTTATGAAGTCCAAAGCTTTGGAGTAGCCAAAGAAGATGAATACTAGTTTAAGCATTTAAGCCCTTTGTCGTATCAGGTTGTTACATAGTTGGCTACCTTGATCATTTGTGTTTGAGTGTCGTAACTCTGTCAGAACCGATGTTGGTTGTCCATCCGAGCTTTTTCTATTGATGTGGTTAGAGAACAGTACAGAAATAACTTGCCTGACTTTATGAACTATTCCCAGAATCCTAATAGATTTATATTTTTTTACTTTGTGAACCTCACCTCACCCAAATAACACAATTAGTTTTGCATGCTTCCAGAGAGTAAAGGATGTTCACAATGGACATTAGTTGAAGGCTCTGCCTTAAGACTTCTAACTCTGACAACATCTTACCAAAGTTTCACCATGTTATATCATGAAAGGTTGAAATTCATGACAAATGGGTTTTATGGTGGAATAACTCATGTTCTTGGTAAACTGTTGTCTGAGTTCTAGCAGCTGCATAACAATCCAGTGGGTAGCTGAGGAAATGTCCTAGTAATGTTCTGAAAGCTCTTGTAGTGCATACCTTAACAGGCCTCACATAGACACTACAGCCTGCTTCAAGCCCCTTCAGAGTCGAACACAGCCTGATCACAAGATGACAGTGCAAAGTTGTGCAGACATTTTATATGGTATTTAATATGTTCTTTTTTGATTGTGTCATATGATGCTGAAATGTAAAATTGAATTTCAGTGTTCACAGACAAAATCCATGGATGATGAGTCCTATGCAGTGTTGAATACACCAGTCCTTTCACATGTAAGTACAGAGCCTTTCGTTTTAGCATCAATAGTAAGTATTTTTATTTTACTTTTGTTTAGGGGGTTCTCTGGTTTTAATCAAAAAACACTTTTTAGTGAAGGCTCGGGGAGAAAAGCTGCAACATATTACAAACATTTGTAAACACACAATCAGTAATATACATGAATAGACATTAAATAATAACCTGAACAATTAACCATACATTTGGAAACAAAATTACATTCTTGTAAAAATAGAGACAAATATTACAGTATAAAAGATATTTATGCAGTTAACAAGTGTTTAACTTTGACTGTTTGAAGAGGTATATTATTTATTTATTTTGTTTATTTGACATTTGGTAACCAGGAAAGTCCAAGTGGGTACAGAACACCCATTTTCAGCAGAGGTCTGGGGAGAAAAGCTGCACACAAAGAATGACAAAGAATGTAAAATACAAGTCCTTAACAGTGAGAAGGAAGAGAAAACTTACCTACAGATTATTAAAAAAATACAAAGTTGGATGCTGGAATTGTACAAGCAGTAAAAAGGCACACTGTTAGATGCAAGACATGAAAACAGTGAAAAAAATTACTGAGGCAAAAACTTATATATATTATAAAATACATATCTGGATGTGGGATTTTACAAGTAGTACAACAAGTGAGAGACAGGGTATTACTGGTACAACAAAGAAATTGAACAACTTAATATTCCAGAAGAGGTGACTACCGAGGAAAAGATTGATTGGTGGAGGGGGAGGAGCAGAAAGAGAGAAAAGAAATGTGATGGTAGTAAGTTCTTGGTTGAGGGGTTGCATGAGCAATAGGAGACTTTAATGGGTATTAGTGGGTTTGTCAGAAAAATAATCGAGCATGTGATTAGTATGTCAGATGCTGAGGTGGTTTTCCAACTGTTTGTAATTTTCTCTGTTCTGGCACTGGGTCTGGATTGACCCCCACAACTAACTGGATGTTCTACATGACAGTCTCTTTGTAGAGTTAGACAATATGTCAGGACTGGAAACTGACATATATCCTTCATTTGCCACATCAGCTCAGTTAAAGACTTCACCTGTACTCTCTATCCAATACTGGTCTTAGTTTCATCTGTTTAGAATGCCTCCTACAGGACATTTCTGGATTGATTCCTGGCTTTCATTTACCCACTATGATATCTGGAAGTCAGTTTGGACCTACGCCAGTGTGGTATCTTGGAGATCTTCATTGAAATATTTATTATAATATTATACAGCTTCAAAGTCATTACTGCCACTCCACCCCCGTCTCCTCATTCCGTGACATTAATAAAATGTGCTGACATCCATCCCAACCCAGGTCCTATGCCCACCATTCACACTGCAAACAATACTCTAAACAAATGTTTCAAGTCACTAAACATAACTACCGTCAATCTTCAAAGTATCTGCAACAAAGCTGTTGATCTACAGGCTTGGTTCACTGAAAACTATACTAATATTCCTGCCATCACTGAGACCTGAGACCTGGGTGAAACCAAACATAAATAACACAGAAACCTACTCCCAAGTTACTCCAGCTGAAGAACAGATAGATGAAATAAAAAAGGAGGTGGCGGCGGCGCTATCCTTTTCCCAATACTTTTAACATATACCCATACTCCGGGCAAATTCCTCTAGTTTCAAACACAGAAGTCCTGGTCTCCTTTATAAAATTAATCAATTATAAAAAAACTGTGTATCATTGTCCTTTACATTCGCAATGGTAATAATATACCTATCCTAGAAAATATACTTTCCTGGGCCTCCCATGCAAAACGAAACAATAATACTTGATGATGTAAACATTAACTGGTCAAACAGCTCAAATGCTCCAGCCTCCAACATAAACCTGTTTAACTTTACCCAACTCATTACCTCCCCCACCAGATACCATAACAGAACTAACAAAGGCTCAGTACTAGACTGGATCCTAGTCTCCAACCCATCCAAAATCACATCTGCTGGGATAGCTCCAAATTCACTAAGTGATCACCTTCTCACCCATGTAACTCGTTCTACTCGTCCTTTAATAAGAAACTATCATTCTAAACATAGGATCATAGGATCATAAGATCATGGGATTATAGGATCATAGGATCATGGGATCATGGGATCATAAGATCCTAGGATCATAGGATCATGGGTTCATAGGTTCATAGGATCATGGGATCATGGGATCATAGGATCTTGCGATCATAGGATCTATGATTGTAGGATCATGGGATCATAGAATCACAGGATCCTAGGATCATAGGAACATAGGCTCATAGGATCATAGGAAGTTACTAAGCTATTGGCCCTGAGGCCCTTATAAGCCTAGGCAAGACTTAACCCATGCATAGACAAATCAGCACCCGATGCCCCTGTCCAGCAGGGACACGGGTGGAATTCCAGGGATGTATTTTCTATTTCTCATCCAGTTATCCAGGTTGCACTTAAAAGGGGTAATCTGCTTGACATGGAGAGGGACTCCGTTCCATAGATGGGGGAGTCTTTGGGACACATATCTGTCCTGCCAACAAGTCCTATTGCTGTCACAGACCAGGAGCTTGACTTGCGGATATATAGCAGTCCCATCAAGGCAGGGTCTGAGATCACACTGTATGCCAGACAGAGGTCACCTCTGAGGAGTCTGTATGAAACAGAACAGAGGGATAGGGCTTTTAGCCTATCTGTGTATGGTAGATTTTTGAGGTCCTGGATTCTCCTGGTGAGGAACTACTGTGACCTTTCCAGTTGCTGCATGTGCTTTATGAGGTACATGCTGATATTGTACTCAATAATAGGCCTTATAAGGGAAGAATACAGGGATGTTATGACCTTCTTATCCCTGGATGAGATACCTTTGCTTAAAAGGAGGGCCACATAGAAAGCGTTTCATACAATGGAAGCAACATGGTGGACAAAAGTTAGGTTGTTATCAATCTGGGTGCCCAAATCCATCACGACTGACTGCATGCTTAGGACGTTGTTATTAATGGGAAAATTTGTGGGGACATCACTCTCCCCAAACGGGATGATGATGCATTTTTTTGTATGCAGCTTGAGGCCATATTTCTGGCACCAGTCATTTGTTTGGGTGAGACCATCTTGGAGGATGTCCACATCACTAGGGGAATTGATGACATCTCCCAGCTTGCAGTTGTCTGCAAACTTGGCCAGCCATAGCACACTGGTTCTGCACCTCAGAAAAGACCAAACTCTGGGGTATACCACTCGATATGGGTCTACTGCTTGAGGTGGCTTCCCCTATTTTGTCTAGTGAGTTCTATTAGTGAGCCAGTTAGCTACCCACCTGGTAACATACAGATTAATTCCTAGTTGAGAAACTTTATCTATTATGTCTGAGTGGGGAGTAGTTTTGAAGGCTTTGGCCAGGTCAAAGTAGGTGATGTGCACTGTCTTCCCCTCATCCGTGGCTTTGGTGAATGTCTCAAAAAAGTCGACCAAATTTAATAGACATGACTTCCCCTTGATGAAGCCAAACTGTGTGGGATCGAGTGTTTGGAGGTTGCCGATGTCCTTGTTAATGAGGTCCATGATAATCCATTCCATGGTCTTGTAGATCAGGCTAGTTTGGTTGATGGTTGTATAATTTCCCAGGTCAGTGGATGCTCCACCTTTGTGTAAAGGGACGAGAGTGGTTGCTTTCCACTCAGCTGGAACAAAGCCAGTACTCAGGCTTTGATTGAATAGTGTGCCTAATGGTGCTGCAAGTTCCTGCCTGAGGGATGCAGCCTGAGATGTTATCAGGTCCCATGGAAGCAGTATTTTTTGCCTTTGAGAGAGCAGTGATGACCTGATCCCTAGATATAAGGGGAAGGGGGGGTACTGGGAATGTCCTGATTTACTGATGGGGTGGGGGGGGCAGAGGGGTGAAATTTTCACTGAATCTGTCAACGGCAAGTTTGCTATTTCTATAGCATTTGTATATGTGGTGTCCTTAACTACCACTTCTGAACAGATCTGGGTGCTACGTTTGAGATTATGGACATATGTGAAGAAGGCCTTATGATTGTCTCTAGTAGATTTGGCTAATTTGGACTCGAAGTTTGCTTTGGAGGATTTCACTAGTGCTCTTATTTGCTTGTTTAGGCTAAGGAGAGATTGCTTCCAATTGAGCACCTGCTCCTTCTTGGTCCTGGACAGCATTTTATTTCTTTTGTTATAGTTTATTTATTGCAGATGTTCATCAGACAGGTTTACTCTTCCTTGCGGATGATGATTAAGTCCTGTCAGGTATTCCTGACTCCATGTATCTATATAAATGTCTGTATAGTAATTTGGTATAGTTTTTGGATACTGGTGCCAGTTCATAGAGCGGGAAAGGGGGCTGTGAAGCTGTTTACACCATCCCTTAGGAGGCTGTAATCAGTTTTGGAGAAGTTTTTTTGTTTGACCCTAGCTAGAGCAGGGTTGGGGGAGATGGTGACTTTGAACATGACTGCTTTGTGGTCGGATCTTACAAGGGAGGATGATACTGCAGGGATGCTGCAGTGGTTACTCATGTTGGTTAATACCAAGTCCAAGATATTATCACCTCTTGTGGGGGTATTGACAAGCTGTTCCAAAGCATCTGCATTGACAAAATCAATCACTTCACAGACATGTGAGAAACCTATGAAAGTTTAATGTGCAGAACTTCAGCCTTATCCTTAAAAGTGTTTAACTGAAATACCTAAAATATTACCCTTCATGATGCTCATCAAGATTCAGTTTATCACACATCTCAGCACATCGCCATATAAACAGGGTAAAGGCTACTCATGCACCCTGCTTAACCAAAGCAACTAAGGAACTACTGACATCAGGGACAACGTTCAGAAAAAATGGCATCAATTTAATAATAACACAGACCTACTAAAACACAAACAATTGTGCAACCAAGTAAAAAACTTTAACTAGAGACAAGAAAAAACATTACCTCAAGTTACAAAATAGCCATAAAAATAATCCCAAACAATTCTGGCCCTCTATTTCTAACCTTCTAAACCCACATACAGAAGGTAACCCCTGCCCAATCCCTGACAAATCTCCAGATCAAATTACTTCTCTCTTTAATGGTTACTTCACAGACACCATAACACAAATCACTGAGAGTCTCTCAAAACCAATTCTCATTTCAATTACACATGCCCAGTCTGCCCCTCTCCAAAATATCCCACACACATTCCAGAACTACAGATAAAACTCATCAAACCAAACTCTTAACATAAAATCAGTATCAGCCTCCCCTAACCTACTTTCAAACATTAAAACTACCACCACCTTCCCTGAGTTCACACTCAATACTGTCTATACAGCAACTATAAAAGCTTAAACTTACCTCTAATGCAGCAGAGAATGTGCCCTCAGATTACCTAAAACTTGCTGTTGAAAGCATATTTTATTCCATCAGCATAATCATTAGTAGATCTGTCCAAGAATCATATGCTCCCACCCTCTGGAAAAAAGCACACATACTTCCTCTACATAAAGGGGGTAACTCAATATTTCCAATTTCTGCCCTATCACTATATTATCTCCCATCTCTAAACTTCTTGAAAAATGTGTGCACATACAACTCTTAGACTTCCTCATCAAAAATAACTTCCTCTCTCAGAGCCAGCATGGTTTTAAACCTGACCAAAGTATCTCTACTGCCCTGATCTCATTGATGGATATAGTCAACAAAGCATGTTACTCTGGTAAAATTGTCTCCACTCTATTGCTGGGCTTATCCAAAAACTTTGATATTATCTACAATCTCTCCTTCTTTCACAACTTTCAAATATTAGTCTTTCAACTCTATCTCTTAGCTGGCTTAAAAGCTATTTATCCAACAGCCAACAGGACGTAAAAGGGAAACAATCTATCTCACCTTACATGCACAGTCCAACAGGTGTCCCTCAAGGATCTACATTAGGTTCATAGGTTCATAGGTTCATAGGTTCATACTAGGCTATCTGACCTGGGGCAATTACAAGCCTAGCCCGATTTTGTTTGGCTTACGCCACCCCTTGATTTGAGTATACTTTGCCCTTTTTAAAGTTTAGTTTACTGTGCCTCTGTCTAATAGTGACACGGAAGTAATCCCCGGGACAAACCTATGATCCCCCATCCACTCATCAAGATTCTTCTTGAAGAGATTCAGTGAGGTGCTCTGCCTAACATGAATTGGAATTCTATTCCAGAGCGAAGGGAGCCTCTGGGTTATGAATCTGTCCCTCCAGCAAGTTCTATTTATTTCTGTGCTGAGGTTCAAGTCCCTTGAGCATGTGGCTCTAAGGGATTTAGATTTACTGAGGTGGAGCATGTCCATTAATTCTGGATTGGACATAGATTTATATGTCAGGCATAGATCACCTCGAAGTAGGCGGTATGCAACTGAGTAGAGCTGGAGTTTTTTTAACCGAGCAGCATATGGCATCTGCTTGAGTCCCTTGATCCTCTTGGTGAGGTACTTTTGGGGTCTTTCTAATTGCTGCAGGTGTCGGGTAAGGTACATCCCAAAAGTGGCATTATATTCTATGATAGGCCTGATGAGGGATGAATAAAGGGGCATGATTACCTCTCCATTAGGGCCTCTTCTTTTTAACATTTTTATCAATAACCTTCGCTCCTCATTCCAGCTAGGGTCTCTTGTGCAGTACGCAGAAGACTCCATTATTATCTGTTCTGCTATCAACCCTAAACAATTGGAACTCATCACCCAAGCAGCATTCACCTCCATTCAGACTTGGATCTGTAAAAATCACCTCTTTTTAAACCACAGTAAAACCAACCTGATACTTTTCACTCCAAAGAAAAATACTGCATTCAGCAAACCTCTGTTTAACATACAATCCTTGAACCACACAAAAATAGAATTAGTTTCCCATACTAAATTGCTAGGGCTCATAATTGATGAAAACTTAAAATTTGACCTTCACATTCAAAGTAACATCAGCAAAATTCACAAAAAGCTAGAGCTATTATACTGGCACAATATGTTCCTGTCTCCATCTACGAAGCCAATCCTTGCCTTCACCTTCCTTCTTCTTTCCCGTATTTACGGAGCCCTATTACTTACCGTCCTTCAATCTTTACTAAAAAATATCTATAACAAAATAGCCAAATTTCCAACTAATAATGCTAGAAACAGTCCAAAACCAAGAAAACAACTAAAACAAAGAAAAAAAGAGAAAAAAACTTGGTGGCACTACTTGAGAGCAAGGACGAGCTGAGTGAAATAACCAAAACACTAAAGATTTAATGCTTTTGTTCCCATTTATTTACACATATGGAACTTCATCAGAAAATAAACCTTTTCATTACAAAGCATGTTTATATCCTTTTCTCCACTAGCACAGTACATCTAATTAAATAATTAACTAATTAATTAACTAGATCAGTTAACTGAATAGTTCAATTAAATGAGTGCTCCATTTACATAAATAAATAGTTGAATAACTGACTAGTTAACAAATAGTGCTGCTAAAAGTGAGAATGTTTTTAAATAGAATGTGAAAATGTCAAAATATAAGAATATATATGAATAACACACATTGCACACTCACAAACAGAATTGTCACAGCATATTGCTCTAAATACATTTAGACACATTAATGCTCAGTCTAAGCACCATATAAACCACTTTGAAACAGTTTAAGGTATGAAATATATAAATATTATATATGAATGAAAAGTATATATAATAAAAATAAATGTAGTTTTTGGAGGGCACAGACGTTCCAGAATTGACAAGAGAGTGCTAATCTCCAGGAGATATAGATGGAGAAATGTTCCACAGGACTGCAAATCCACTACACTTGTGCTGGCCATAAGGCAACTCCCAAACCTTCCAGTAATGCAGAAGAGGTTAGAAAACATCTCATGAAAAGGGTAAAGAGGGCACATACAACTTTATGGAAGTCAGAGCATGCCCCAATGTGCAGAAAATGTCTGACAACAGGAAGAAGTGAAAAACTGAATCATAACTTTAATCAAAAATGTTTGACATGATGGTCAAATACTGGCAATCCAAAATAAAGGCTTTACTTTTGTTCCATTTTTAAAACAGATATTGCTTGTCTGCTTACTAGTCTTAAACTTTATATGAGGCAACTTAATTTAAAAATGTATTTTGGTAACAGTTCTGTTTGTAATACAGGTTGCCACATAAGAAGAAAAAGTACCTTTATTCCCTTTTCACACCCACTTATTTCTAACTTTGAATGTGTCGGTGAAGGTAAACTTAGAAATGTATTGAGGAAAGGGTCTTTTTATGTTGATAACTTGTTACCTGAAGAGAGACTTGGTTTAAAACAACTCACCTCTAATCAGGACATCAGGATTATGAAGCCCAACAATTGAGGGGGGTGTTGTTCCCATGAATTATTGGAATTATTCATACAAGATGTTTGACATTTTGAATGACTGTGCTATTTAAGAGTATGAAAAAATACGATCCGTGTAGCTTATAAGAAGACAGACTATGTGTTGTTTGATGCTTTTTGACAAGGGCAGATTGATCAGACAGATTTGTAATATTTTGACTGTCACAAAACCTTACACACTTATGTTTTTTGGTATTGCAAAAATCCATAAAAATGAGTATGACCCACCTGTGAGACCAAATACAGCAGCAAAAGGATCAAAGACTGAGCCTTTAGCAGCATATATCGATATTCACTGTAATACAAAACAAACCCTACATCCTACGTGATTCTTGGCATTTGTTAGACTCCCTTAGTGGTTTATGTTTTGAAGAATATATTTCTTTGACTATAGATGTCATCAATTTATTTAGTCATGCCCCATATTGCTAGTTTATAATTGTTTCTGGGTGCTTTAAGTAGTGATAGAATGTCAAACAGTAAAGTAAACCTTTTAGTGGAATTGATGGAGTTGGTTGTATACAACAATTTTATGTACTTTGATGGAGAAATTTGTTGACAGATTTTGGGGGTCGCAATGGGGGGGCAAGGTGTACACCCATTTATGTGAATTTAGATCTTGTAAGTGGGAGAAAACGTATGTATTTTTATTCGCTTTCAGAGAACACAATTTATCTTATTTTAGATTTTTATATGATATATTGCTCCTTTGGAAGGGTGACAAACGTGACATCCTGAAATTCATTGATTATTTGCACAGTACATCTTTTTTAAGGTTCACATTTAAATTGGACCATATATCTGTTGATTATTTGGATATATTCCTTTACACAAATGATAGCACTGGTCTGCTGGAGTCAAATATATTTTGAAAGAAAGCATACTCCAACTCCTTTTTGTGTTGATAGCTGTTACCCCTTTTCCCATAAAGAAGAGTGTGGTAAAGGGGCAGATGGTTTGGATAACTAGGTTTATTAGTGACAATGAAAAATTTATACTGGAGATGGGGAACTTAATAGAAATGTTTAAAGTTAGGGAGTATCTGACTAACTTACTAAATAAACTGAGGAAAGGAGCCATTAAAAATAGACAGACCAGGTTTGCACCTATTTTAATGGTAGATCATCAACCTGCAGTAAATGTTAATGATCAGACTATTGTTTCTGAACATGACAGAATGGGTGCAATGGTGATTAAATTCAATCGTGATACTCTCAATATAGTGGCATCAATTAAAATGTATTATAATATACATTTTAGCCCTGAAATTAAGGAAATATTGGGGGCAGTCTCCCAAACAGTTTACAGCTTAGGTTACAATCTGAAAAACTTGTTGGAATACTCAAACAGTTTTAGTTAAAATCTATCAAATTCACTTATATTCAAATGTGGGGCTTGTAAGTTTTGCAAATTCATCAATGATGGTCCTTATGTTATCGTCATTAATTATTGCTGTACGATTGCTTGCCCAGGGCGATGTAATTGTAATGTGAAAAAAGTGTTCCACCTGACCTAATCATATAATCCCAGGGAGTGGAGAATGGAGTTTTTTTGACATAACGTTTGTATATTTTAATGACTAAATTGAAGAAGGAAATAGGTTAGAGTTAGATCAAACTCCATATCTTTTCTTGGTTAAGGATAAGTAGGATATTACTTCTAAACAAGGATGTGACATCTGGAAGCTAAATATCCTCCAAACACTGATAAATTTCATGATTATTCACATCATAGATATGAAATTTCCCTTCTGGAGATTTTATTTCATGCTGCATGTACTCGATTTCAATGAACAGTTTAAGTTTTCTGTTTGTTCCTTTCTGTAGTTTGGTAATTTGGCTATCATAAGATGAGGTTGAGATCCACTGAAGTTCTTGCCCCTATATATATTCCTCAAAGATCAGACCTATTATCAAGTACAATGTTTTTGTTTTTTGGGATGCATCTCTCTAGGCATATCAAGCAAGTGAAAGACCCTAGATCATAGGTTTATCCATAAATCAAACAGTCCAGCTGACAGTACAAACATTAGCCTAAACTTGCTTCAACAAATAAACAAAACACAGTGGGGAGACAGATTTGTCACAACACTTAGCCCTTCCCTGTAGATAACATTCACTCCAAATTAAGCATTGCAACAAACTTTCTTCCCTTAAAAAGGACTTAGACAACTGGACAAAGGAAATAAGGTCTAAAGGTGGGGACGGGTAAAAGGCATAAATGACCAGTGGGCCCAGATACCTTGTATTTTCCATGAGTATGTGGTCCCATTCACTGAGTTCCTAATCCTTATCAGACTAAGTCTAACCACTACAACAATTTTAGACGTTGTGAAAAAGAAAATGCTTAAGGTTGACTATACCAGATCGTATACACAACTGTTACAAGACCTCTGTATACTAATTCTCATTATAGTACATACAGGGATTTCTTCACACTGTAGGGCTCAAGCCATGCGCTGCTCACCTCAACTGCATTCATTGAATTCAGATCCTGACAGTGCCATGGTTTATTTAACACTCAGATCCATTATCCCGTAGATATGTGTGAGATAAATGGGGGGGGGGGACTTGACTGTGAGTTCCCTTAAAGGCATTTTCATCCCAAAACCTGTCTGTGAGGAATATGACATTGCAGCACTTTTTTACTCACCAGAAACTTGCCACAAGCCTGTTTTATTGCTTAAATGAAAAATCAGAGTCAAAACAATTATTGCATTTTTATAATTTCTTGATAACATAAAGAAAAGGGTTATTATTTACTTACTGGGAAGTCAAGATACACTGTTAAGGATTTTTGGTGAAACCTGTGCGCACACTTCCATGTTTGTGGTATAAAATTTGATTCTGAATATTATTATGACAAAGAATTTCAAGACAGATGCATGACTGGTGTAAATTAATTTCTTCTTTATTTAATTCTAACATTCTATATCTGAACTCAGTCCTGCTATGTGGTGGTGAGTTGTGAGTACATTGTTGTATATCATGGGTGTCTCAAACTGTTTCACTTCATATTGTCGAAAGCTCATTTAATTGAATTTCAAAACAGCGAGACCAAATCATCGAAAACTCAAAATATCGAAAACTCATAACATCGAATCTCAAATCATTGAAAACTACAAAGCAACTAGAAATAACATCCCAGACACTGTTTACTATGTTTATGCAGGGGGGCAAGCCCCCCTACACCCCACACACCCCCTGAAAATTAAATATACCAACTCCAAGGTCACATTACAGTGGGGTTAGGAAATTACCTTTTTCCCCCACTGTAGTGCGACCTTGGAGTTGGTATATTTAATGTACGGGGGGGTGTGGTGGGCAGAGCCCCATACATAGGGGTGCAGGGGGGCTTGCCCCCTGCATAAACGTAGTAAAAACTCTGTGGGATGTTATTTCTAGTTACTTTGTCATTTTCAATGATTTGAGATTCAATGTTATGAGTTTTCGATGATTTGAGTTTTCGATGATTTGGTCTCATTGTTTTGAAATTCGATGAAATGAGCTTTTGACGATATGAAGTGGAACCATCTCAAACACCTAGTATGAGCTCCTTATGACCTTTTACACCACTTTTCTTGCATTTTGAAATACTGTTGTATAAAAGCAAGGTCAACATATATTAGCAAATATAATCATAATAGAAAATTTTGTTTTATAACCAAAGACAGAATGGTTTATAAGTCATTAATGTTTTTTCCTTCCTCTGACTAAACTTTTTAAAACAGTAAGTCTAAAAACATGAAATCCTAGTGCTGTGGTTTTGTTAGCCCCATTAGGAATGCATATTACTCACAGATGCCTTGTCAGCCTTGATTAGCACTCCTTTAAAGGTTGCTGTAAAATCTTAAAATCTGTTTTATCATCCTGAATGGATGTAAAAGCCACAGATGTTTATTAGTGGTAAAACCCACTCTATACTTAGTGTTGAAATCATAAAAAGCTTGTACAGTTTATCTTGCTGTCTGAATTGACATAATTTGTGTTGTAAGTTAACTCTTTCCTATGTAATGTACCCTTAACTATTTCCAACCAGATTTTTTTTCAGAATATGAACATCATGAGGCAAGCTTAACTTGCAAGTAGCTTGAGATTTGTGAGGAGGCATTTTTTTACCCTTAAGAGAAACTAAAATAATAAGAAAAGTAAACATGTTGATTTTCAAACAGCAAAAATACTGAAAGCCAACTTTTTCATCTGTGAAGTTCTCAGTGCTAATTGATTTAGTGGTATATTCTTACTGCTTGGGATCAAAGGCACTTGCCCTGTGTTCCATGCAAAAGAATTCAACATCTGGACATTAGCAGAGCAGACAAGAATTTAATTTCTACAAATCATCCCTTTCCTCAGCACACACTTTTGCAGAGACTTGAATGATTTCATGTTTTTCAATGTAGTAATAATAATACCAGTAAAATATAAAATATTGCTGAATATTTTTTAATTAGATTTGGCTTCATTGCTTGGAAATAAAGGTCACATCATGGCTTGAGTAAGAGATATTTAATTGAACCTCTACCATGTTTATTTCTGAAACTCTCTGACATTTCGGAATGACTGTTCTGAAACTGTCTCAAGAAGTAAAGGATTTCAGTCAACAGTTCAGACTATCACAGTGACTTATCCTAAAGGCTTAGCTATTAAGCTATTATGTCACTTCTAATACTGTTTATTATCTGTGCAGTTAAGCCCTGAGTATTCAAAATGCAAGTTCATCATAACATTTTTCTCAGCTGGTGGCCTGCACTAAGAAGTGCTTGTTAACTTTATTCTAAATTTGGATCCTCCACTTAACAACCGAACAGTTTTGTTAGAAAGGGATTACTACACACACCCTTGTTGTCTGACCTGCTATTTTATGCTCCTAGAAGTACCTGCATCATATGCACATGAGAAATTATTTTATAAATGGATTCTAAATAATACACCTCAATGTCAATACTGTGCTATAAATTTTACACAAATTGTGTTTTACAACCAAGACAATGTTGAGAAAGTCCTGTTCCTCTGCTTATGTATCAACATAGGGGATGGATGTTTGTATAATGACTAAGGTGCTTACAAGTTACTGGGTTTGACTCTCATTTTTGAAAGGGAAATTAGCTTGGCTTAAAATGGCGTGCAAGGTTAGCTAGCCTAGAATGAACCAAAGGACTTGTTTCATGGCAGCCTTACAGATTCATGGGTGTATCAGTTACCCCTCATTAAGGAGTAGAACTAAAACTACTAACACATAAAGTTAAAACTCTGATCTTTGTTTCACAGGTTCATAGGTTTGGTGAACACAATTAGTGGTATGAGCATAGCAGTGACCGCAACGCAATCAGTGTTGGGGTAATCAATGGGCTTAACCCTCCAAATCTCTTGCTGGACCTTCTGGCCCAAATAATCCTGCGTTTCCTTTTAAAGTTATGAATCAATTGGCTATGTTTAAATGACAGAGACAATTTATTCCGTAAGTATGGAGTTTTTAAGATACTAAGTTGTCACATGGTATTCATTTTCATTGAGTCAGAATGTCCTCACGTATTCAGCTCACCAGAAGGGTATTCTAGGCAAAGGTTTTCAAACAGTATTGGACTGCTTAGTGCTATATGTCAGCCATAAGTCCCCCTTATAAAGGTGATTACATATAGAAAAGATAGGCAGTAGTCTTTGTCCATAAGACAAATATTGAAGTCCTTTCGATCTCTTAGTGAGAATTCTTTGTACCTTCTCCAGCTGCAATAGATGATAGGTGTGTAGGTTACAGACCACCATGTAGAATTCTATTTATAACTAGCCTGCAAAGGGATGTATATTAGAGGCAATTACCTTTCTGGCATTCCTCTCAATTCCATAAAGGATCAAGTGGGTAAATCCCTATGTTTTTCAGATGGCAGACTCTATAGGGGCAGCAAATTAAAGGTCATTTATTTATTTTATTTGTTTTACACTTGTTAACCGGGGGTGTCTGACTGGGCCAAAGGCCCTTTTTCAGCAGAGACCCAGGAGAAAAGCTCCACACAGAAAGATATTTACAGTTACATTTAGGTGTTAAAACAGCATTACAATACATAAACATTTAGAACAGGCATACTTTACAGTAGTATAGAGACAGCACAATAGAGGGGACTCAAGAAAAAGCATTCATTAATAATAAGAATAAGTAATAAAATACATGGATTTCAGTTGCGGTTTGAAAAACAATACAGTAAGAACATCGTACATTTGATTGTCTTTACAGTAGTATAAAGACAGCTCGGGAGAGAATAATAAACCTTCATTAGTAATGTAAATCCTAACATTATGTCATAGTAATCATTTGTAAATAGAATATCGGTAGAACTAGTTAATGTCATAGGTTTGAAAGTAGTAAATATTTAACTTGGTAGAGTCAGTATGTGTGGGTAAGAGTGACCATGTAGAAAAGTGAGATGGGCAGAGTAAAGGTGTCTTGTCAAATTGCTGTAGCCTGGGGAGCAGTCATAGCACAACCAGCATTGCTTCAGATGTTGCTTAGTGAGGTTTTTAAAAGAGGCTTTTGAGCATGTGTTTTGTATGCTAATGGAGAAGGTGTTCCATTTTTTAGCAACTGTAGTGCTATATAGTGAGTCACCAAAGCTATTGTTGCTACTGGTTGTTGTGTCTTTCAGCTTTTCCCGGTTAGGGGTCGCCACAATGAAACTCCGGTCCGCTAATGATTGGCAGTAGATTTTTACGTGCCGAGTTGCTGGCCCTGATGCACAACCTTCAAAAAAGGTACGCCCATTCACGCATGTCTCCACACAGAAGACGCTGTAGCTGAAAATCAATCAGGGCAACGTCTTACTGTGAGGCGACAATGCTACCGCAGCACCACCACCGTATTGTTGCTGCTGGTGACTTCTAGTAATAGTTTGCTAGATGATCGAAGAGGCCTAGTGGCTGTGTGCTGTTATACTAGGTCTTTGAGGGCAGGACACTTATTAGGGAAGTAATAGACAGAGTGACAGAGGCAGAGCTGATTGTAGGTTAGTAGGTTGGGCAGTTCAAGCCAGTGGAGTTGGTGAAGACCAGTACAGTGATGGGATTTATATGGGCAGTTTGCAGCAAAGCCGGCAATTCTGTTGTAGCAGGCTTCCATTTTGCTTAGGTCAGTTTTACTGAGATCAGTTAGAATAGGGGATGCATAGAGTAGGGTGGATAAAAGTTGGGATCAAGCAATGGCGGATCTTGTATTGTTGGTGAGAAATGGTTTAATATGATAGAGTGATCCCAGTTTGGCATGTACTTTTTTTATAGTTAAATTGAGATGTATATCAAATTTTAGGTGGCAGTCTATGATTATTCCTAGTACCTTAGTGTATGCCACTGGAGTGACTGGAGTGGAGTTTGTAGAGTAGATGGTAAATTGACTGCTACTGGTATTTTTGTTAGAACTGTTTATAATCATTAGTTGTGTTTTCTTAGCATTAAGGAAAAGTTGTGCTTTGGTAAGGTAATTTTCTACATCAGAGAATGCTAATGGAGTTGTTTGCAGGAGGGTGGGAATATTTTGCGGAGCACAGATTAAGGTAGTATCATCTGCGTATTGAATGATAGATGCATGCTGTGTGGAGGTATGGAGGCCATTTGTGAAAGTTGTGAAAAGTAGTGGACCTAACATAGACCCCTGAGGGACTCCTGTAGTTATGGGTAACAGAGATGAGAGAGAATTTTCCCATTTTACAGTCTGGTATCTGTCAGTTAAGTAGCTATGGAACCAGGTTAGTGTGGACTCTGATAGGTTATATTTGTTTAGTTTATTTAGCAGGATGTAGTGGGATACTGTGTCAAATGCTTTGGGCATGTCGAGAAAGAGAGTTGACACCAGCAGGCCTTTATTTTTGAATTGATTTATTGTGTCTGTGAAACAGAGGAAGGCCATAGTGGTGCAATGGACGGGTCTGAAACCATGTTGAGCAGGGGACAGGATATTGTTGTCTGTGATATATTTTAGAACTTGGGTATGAATGCATTTTTCCAAGATTTTAGCCAGGGGGGAGAGTATTTCAATGTGCCTATAGTTATTAAGTTCAGTGGCGGTTCCCCCTTTATGTATAAGAGTAACATGGGAGATTTTCTAGAGTTTGGGAGCGTAGGTTTAAGCAATAAATCTGTTTATGAGAGTGGAGATAGGGATTGCAATAGCATCTACTGTGAGTTTTAAGAAAAGGTTAGGGAGTAGGTCAGCTGCGGTTGATGAGGTTTTTAGTTTGGAGAGCATACTTTTGATAGAGCTGGTGAGGACTGTTTTGGTATTAGTATTGTTTGTGGTGGTAGGGATAGTGAGGTTGGAACTGTCCTGTGATACTAGGGATAGAGCTGAGTTAAGAAAGTGGGAGTTGAACTGTGTTTCAGTGAGAACTTTAGTATCAGGGGTAGTTGGTTTGGGGGTAGCGGTTTGGGTGGGTTTTAGTAACTGGTTTACACTTTTCCAATATTTTTGGGGATTGTGCTTGTATTTAGTTTGCAAGGTGGTATAATGAGATATTTTATCCTGCCTAATGCATTTTTTTGCATGGTTGCGTAGCTCTCGACATTTAGTTTGGCTTTGTATGTCCTTGGTTCTTGGATAGTAGAACCAGGCAGTGTCTCTGGACTTGAGGATTTATTTGGTTTCTTTGCTGAGCCAAGGGTTTTGAGCATGAGCACTTCTAACCTTGACCTTATGCAGTGGAGCAATGGTGTCTAGGTGTTGTAGAAATTTTTTGTTGAAGTAGGCTACAGCCTGGTCAAGAAGACCTTTCATTCTCGGAAACAGGTTAGAAAAACAGCACACATCACACATTCGCTGAACAAGCATTCCATCAGCAGGAAAAATTGAACTGCACATTCTTTATAAGTTTATCTGAATATGGGCAATTTCAGACAAATTATGTAATCCTGCCAGTCTCAGTTAGATAGAGGACAAACATCTTCTTCCACTTACCTGGTGTTTTACTTAGGGTTTAGTTTAAAATGTTTAATTACTAATTTTAGATACACTTTACTTTGTTAAATTTAAAACTAATTTTAGTTTTCTATTCTTTTATTAACACTGCATTGACTAATATAGACAGGGAAAGGAGTCCCCTCATTTCTCCTGTGTTTCACTCCTCTGTGTTCAACTACTAAAGGACTCCCAAAAAAGTGATGTCCAATTCCCAGATTCAAACTACACTATTTTTTGGAGTTCTCTCCATCTACTCGGAGATGTAAGACATGTCCAAAATATATGTACCATTCCTGCCTGCTGGAGTCCAGATCACAAGTTGGTACTATTAATTGATTTACCCTTTAAAATAACAAATCGAAGTTAAATATCAAAACGATAGAATTTTCATCTGCTAGTTGCACATTTTGCCTGTTTTGTTTGATTGTATAACAATTACTTCACACTTCTACTTTTCTCCAAGGCACCTGCTCCTTTCTACTGCCCTTCTTTCCTAAATAAAGGGAAGAATGTCAAAAATGCTGAAACATACATACCAAACAGTGGAGTAAACAAAACTGCTGCTACAGAAATGTGGGAAAAAGGCTGAGACATAAGTACCAAACAGTGGAGCGAACAAAACTCCTGCTACAGAAATGTGGGGAAAAAGGCTGAAAGATATGTACCACATAGGGGAGCGAACAAAACTCCTGCTACAGAAATGTGGGGAAAAAGGTTGAAACATATGTACCAAACAGTAGTGCAAACAAAACAGCTGCTACAGAAATGTGGGGAAAAAGGCTGAAACATATGTACCAAACAGTGGTGCAAACAAAACAGCTGCTACAGAAATGTGGGGAAAAAGGCTGAAACATATGTACCAAACAGTGGAGCGAACAAAACTCCTGCTACAGAAATGTGGGGAAAAAGGCTGAAACATATGTACCAAAGAGTGGAGCAAACAAAACTCCTGCTATAGTAATGTGAGGAAAAAGGCTGAAACATATGTAGAAACAGTGGAGCGAACAAAACTCCTGCTATAGTAATGTGAGGAAAAAGGCTGAAACATATGTACCAAACAGTGGAGCGAACAAAACTCCTGCTACAGAAATGTGGGGAAAAAAGCTGAAACATATGCACCAAACAGTGGAGTGAACAAAACTGCTGCTACAGAAATGTGGGCTATAAAAGTAGAACAGATGAGGAAGACACAGGTGGTGGAAATGAAGTGCATGAGATGGGTGATACAATGCACACTGTGGGAAAAACACAGGACTGATCACATCACAGCAGAAGCCAAAGTAGTTACAATTGCAGAGAAGGTGAAACAGAACAGATTATGGTGGTTTGGTTGCATGTGCAGAAAAGCAGAAGACAATCTGGTGAAGAAGATTTGGGACAGACAGGAAGAAGGTAAGAGGAAATGAGTGCGTCCAGCAAAGAGGTGGATAGATTGTGTAACAGAAGACTTGTGACAGTCAGGCATGAATTTTGAAGAAGTTAGGAGAGTGACACTGAATAGAGAGATGGCAACAGTTCACACAACACCCTGACACAGTGTAAAGTGTATGAAAAGGGAAATGATGATGATGATGATTTATTTATGCTGCCAAATGATTTGGTGAATCACTCAACTGCATAAATTAACATGGCTGGCTGAAGCCACATTTTAATTAAGTTTATTTAAGTTCAGCAGATATATAGTAGTGATGGGGATGTGAGTGTATACGTGTGTAAGGCAGATGTAGTGATGATGGGGATGTGAGTGCGTGCACGTGTGTGCAGATGTAGTGATGATGGGGATGTGAGTGTATGCATGTGTGTGGCAGATGTAGTGATGATGGGGATGTGAGTGAGTGCACGTGTGTGCAGATGTAGTGATGATGGGGATGTGAGTGAGTGCATGTGTGTGTGGCAGATGTAGTGATGATGGGGATGTGAGCGTGTGCATATGTGTGACAGATGTAGCAATTATGGTGATATGAGTGTGTGCATGTGTATAGCAGAAATTGTATCGATGGGGATGTCAGTGTGCACATGGGTGTAGCAGACATATTGGTGATGTGGACATCTCCCAAGAGGATCTCACCCAAACAAATGACTGGTGCCAGAAACATGGCCTCAAGCTGAATGCCAGAAAATGCATCATCACCTCCTTTAGAGAGAGTGATGTCCCAACATATTATCACATGAATAACAATGTCCTAAGTACACAATCAGTAGTGAGGGATTTGGGCACCCAAGTCCATAGCAACCTGATTTTGACCACCACTTTGCTTTCTTTGTATGGAAAGCTTTCTACATGGCCCACCTCATAAGTAAGGGTATCTCATCAAGGGACAAAGAGGTCACAACATCCCTGTATTCTTCCCTTATAAGGCCAGTTATTAAATACAATGCCCCTTTTGGCATGTACCTCACAAAGCATATGCAGCAGCTGGAGAAATGACAGAGGTTCCTCACCAGGAGAATCCAGGGCCTCAAACATCTACCCTACACAGATAGGCTTAAAGCCCTGTCCCTCTACTCAGTTTCATACAGACTCCTCAGAGGTGACCTCTGTCTGGCATACAACACAATCTCAGACCCCGCTTTGATGGGACTGCTGCATATCCGTAAGTCAAGCTCCACTCGAGCAACCCATACACGTGACCTCGACCTGGTCTGTGATATCAATAGGACTTGTTGGCGGGACAGATTTGTGTCCCAGGGACTCCCCCATCTGTGGAACAGACTCCCTCTCCATGTCAAGCAAAGTACCTCATTATCCATTTTTAAATGCATCCTGGATAACTTCATGGGAAACAAAAAATATACCCCTGGGATTCCACCTGTGTCCCTGCTGGACAGGTGCTTTAGGTACTGACTTGTCTAAACATGGGCTAAACTCTTGGCTAGGCTTACAAGGGCCTCAGGGCCAATAGCCTAGTAACCTCCTATTATCCTATTTCAGTGTGTGTATGTGTGTGACAGATGTAGTGATGATGGGGATGTGAGTGTGTGCACATGTGTGGCAGACAGTGGTGATAGGGATGTAAGTGTGTGCATGTATGTGGCAGACACAGTGTTACTTGGGATGTTAGTATGTGCATGTGTGTGCAGATGTAGTGATGATGGGCATGTTATTGTGTTTATGTGTGTGCAGATGTAGAGATGATGAGGACATGAGTCTGTGCACATTTGTGGCAGATGTAACAATTATGGGGATGTGACTGTATGCATGTGTGTGGCAGATGTAGTGCTGATGGGGATGTGAGTGTGTGTATGTTTGTGCAGATGCACTGATGATGGGAATGTGACTGTGAACATGTGTGCGACAGATATATTAATGATGGGGGATGTGAGTGTGCGCATGTGTGTGGCAGATGTAGTAATGATGGGGGATGTGAGTGTGTGTATGTGTGTGCAGATGTAGAGATGATGGGAATGTTAGTGTGTGCATGTGTGTGCAGACGTTGTGGTGATGGGCATGTTATTGTGTTTATGTGTGTGCAGATGTAGAGATGATGAGGACATGAGTCTGTGCACATTTGTGGCAGATGTAACAATTATGGCGATGTGACTGTATGCATGTGTGTGGCAGATGTAGTGCTGATAGGGATGTGAGTGTGTGCATGTTTGTGCAGATGCACTGATGATGGGAATGTGACTGTGAACATGTGTGCGACAGATATAGTAATGATGGGGGATGTGAGTGTGTGTATGTGTGTGGCAGATGTAGTAATGATGGGGGATGTGAGTGTGTGTATGTGTGTGCAGATGTAGTGATGATGGGAATGTTAGCGTGTGCATGTGTGTGCAGACGTTGTGGTGATGGGCATGTTAGTGTGTTTATGTGTGTGCAGATGTAGAGATGGGGATGTGAGTCTGTGCACATATGTGGCAGATGTAACAATTCTGGGGATGTGAGTGTATGCATGTGTGTGGCAGATGTAGTGATGATGGGGATGTGAGTGTGTTCATATTTGTAGCAGACATATTGGTAATGGTGATGTGCATGTGTGCATTTGTGTGGCAGACATACTTGTGATGGGGATGTCAGTGTGTGCATGTGAGTGTGGCAGGCATAGTGATGACAGGATGTGAATGTGTGCATGTGTGTGACAAATGTAATGATGATATGGATGTGAATGTGTGTCTATGTGTGTATTTTGCAGGGGTATGACTGGAGTAGGATAACTGTGTGTATGTTTGTGCGTGTGCATGTGTGTGCGTGTGAGTGTGTGCGTGTGTGTGCATGTGTGTGCGCGCGTGTGTGCGTGTGTGTGTGTGTGCGTGTGTGTGCGTGCATGTGTGTGTGTGTGTGCGTGTGTGTGTGCGTGTGTGCATGTGTGTGTGTGTGCGTGTGTGTGTGTGTGTGTGTGTGTGTGTGTGTGTGTGTGTGTGTGTGTGTGTGTGTGTCTGTGTGTGTGTGTGCGTCTGCTTGGGTGGTCGTAGTACCTGGATTAGGTACATGATGGACAGTGCATGTATGAGTGTATGTGTGTTCATGAGACTGTGCATCTACATGAATGGATGATTGTGTCCACAAGTCCAATTGAGTATGGTGGGGTAGGATTTTGAGTGCATGTCAAAGTGAGTGTGTTTGTGTGTGTGGGGGGGAGATGTGCCAGTCTACCTCTCATTCCCTTGCTCAAGAGTTCCTCACAAAGTCAAACATAATGTGGGACTAAATGGCCACATTCAGGGACATTTTTTTAAATATAACTCTAGTTCACTTACATACTCAACTAAAGGATAATATGAAACTGCAACATCTGCTATTAATGACTAGCTGTAAGCTTCTTTGATTTACCAAACCAGCTAAACTGTTTTTAGGGACAGAGCAAATGTAAAAGACAACATTATGGACACTTAGGAAACTTGAAGACAGATGAGAGGACTGGTGTGTCTACCTACATGCTGCCTTGGTTGTCAGAGGACACTACCACCACAATGTGCTTTTAGCACCTGTGGAGAGAAGAGCATTTCAGATTCATGCAAACTGTGCAGTAGCAAGGTCTTCCTGACTGTGCATCCAACAAATGTTTTCCATGATTGCAGAAATTGACTTACCAGCAGTAAGCACTTACACAACTGCAGTACCTTCAAGGTCTTCCTGACTGTGGGTCCAACAAACGTTTTCCATCATTGCAGAAATTGACTTACCAGCGGTAAGCACTTACACAACTGCAGTATCTTCAAGGTCTTCCTGACTGTGGGTCAAACAAACGTTTTCCATGATTGCAGAAATTGACTTACCAGCGGTAAGCACTTACACAACTGCAGTACCTTCAAGGTCTTCCTGACTTTTTCCATGATTGCAGAAATTGACTTACCAGCAGTAAGCACTTACACAACTGCAGTACCTTCAAGGTCTTCCTGACTGTGCGTCAAACAAACGTTTTCCATGATTGCAGAAATTGACTTACCAGTGGTAAGCACTTACACAACTGCAGTACCTTTCTTCAGAATTGCAGGGATTGTCTGTGATATTCATATTCAAAGTGTGGAAATTTTTATTTGTGAAGATTTTAAGGCATTTCATCAGTTACCCCTAGTGAATTTGAAGTGTGTCATATCAGTATGTTTGTAGGAATCTAAAATGGAAAATAATGTACAATGAGTTTAAAGGAGCAAAAAAGATTCTGTATTTCTGTATTTTGAAATGCAACACTGTAATTTCATGAAGTCTAAATAAAAAAGCAAGATAAAAATAATATTGCCTACATTTTTATATTTATGTATTACCAGTGAGGTCAGCTGCACTGAGGATCCCAGATTTAATGACTGTCAGTAACAAACAAAATAGAGCAGACATGGTGTTCGTTGAAGCCACACTAAAATATGACAGGATTTGGTGCATCAGTTCATTACACACAACAGATACTGATATTGGATGTCTTACTTAATTAATATACAAACGCTCACCAGTAAATAAAAAAATAGGACATGTTGTATATATGATCACTTAACTGGAAGAAAAACATGTCAGTATATGCCAAAAAATTAATATATATTTCACTACAAAATAAGAAACATAAAATGCAGATGTAAAATGTATAGCTACTTGAGCATGTTAAATGCAAGCTATAATTAAAACTACAAAAGAAAAGCACACTATTGTCTTTACTTAGACGTGTATTTGGTGAAGAAGGTAGGCAAAGTGTACTAGCAGTTCTGATAGAGGATGAGGGAGAGATGGTGAACTGATACAGTGTCTCATATACCAGACACAACAAGGTACGATATAGGAGGGGGAGAGATGGTTAACTGATAGAGTGTCTCATTTCCCAGACACAACAAGGTATGATACAGCAAGCAGGTTGAGATGGTGAACTGATACAGTATCTTATCCCCCAGACACAACAAGACATGATAGAGGGAGGACGGAGAGATGATGAACTGATACAGTGTCTCATCCCCCAGATGCAACAAGGTACGATAGATTATGGGGTGAGAGATGGTGAACTGATACAGTGTCTCATCTCCCAGACACAACAAGGTACAATACAGGAGGGGGGATGGTCAACTGATAGAGTGTCTCATTCCCGAGGCACAACAATAGAGGAGGATGAGAGATCAAAGGAAGGAATAAATGGCTGGGTAGGAGAAAGGTGATAGTACTAATGGAGGATAGAAATCTGCTAGGATCAGAGTATGAGAGTCCAGTCTCCAGGTTAAACATGGAGTGGGGGCTGCCGAGGTCTTGTACCATGACTGGGTTCAGCCATCTGGTGCAGGGTTGTTCAAAAAAGGATATCATTCTGGACATGGTTTTAATTAATGCAGGGGTGTTACAGATGTCCCTGCTCATAATGGTCATGTCACTGTGATTTAGAGGAGGGGGAGGTTAAAACAAAAAAAAAAAAAAAAAGAAAGTTATATGGGAATTTTGAATAGTGCATTATTCTAGGCCTGAGAGGGTGATCAAATCAGAGTTAGGAGACTTTCAGCAAATCAAAGCATAAATAAACCATGGGAATGGGTCAGAGACAGAGAAGTTAAGGCTATAAGCAAGGGTGTGATGAAAACTCAAAAAGGTAAAATGAGAACAACGCCAATGTAGCCCCACAGGAATGTGAGGATAGTGATAAGGACTACAGATAAAGGTGATGCGGTGGAAAGGAGAGGACAGAGAGGTAAGTGAGGTTCAGTACAAGAAGGCTGGCAAAATGCAACAAAGAAAGAAGATAAGGATGAGAGAGAGACTAAAGTTGGAAGGGAGCCAGCTGGAGAGGTGAAGAAAGGAAAAAGGTTGTTTCTGTTAGGTAAACAAAAAACAAAATGGATGGAAGGGATTTAACTAGTCAAGCAGAATGAACATGGGAGGAGATCACAAAAGATTGAGAAAAAGGAGAGGTGCAGAATGTAAGGCATTTTAAAAGATAGATTTAGATAGATTTATTGTCTGCCATTATCAGGCAAATATACTGAAAAGGTACCACTTCTAAATGCAATTACCTTTGTCCTTAAAATAAAAAAACAATACAAAAGAAAAAAAGAAAAAAACAAACAAACAAAAAAACGTTAACACAGTTTGAAACTGTTACAACTTTACAAGGGTAATGTAGACCTTATACCTGCAGGGCTTTACTTTCATTCAGCAGGGTAAGAATGAAAGTAACTTGTCTGCCATGGTGAAAGCACATAAAAGGACATTAATAGAAAGCTGAGATGTGACACATGAATACAGTTTTATGTTATTCCATCCAGACTATAACAGAGTTACAATTTGCAGCAACAGAATAAGATTGTACATCGGGGACGCCAACACCCCCATATTCCTATAATCCTATGTGATTTCTGTAAGACATTCTCAGCATTTCAGGACCATAACAATTAACTTAACATTTTTTCCATTGTCTTTATAAGTTTTTGTCTAGTATCAAAACTATTGAATGGAATAAATATAAATATACTGTTATTGACACAGACGCTACCTTTCTCTGTCTTCTAGACAACTCCTATCTACCACCTACCTCCTACCCTCCCTTTTGTATGGAGCTCCGCTGATCTCTAACCTCCAATCATCCCTAAAATCTAAACTTTCCTCATGTTGTAACAAAATTTCAAAGTTTGCCACAGGATCCAAATCCTCTACTCACCATTTCAACTCCCTACATGCTCTAAATTGGTTTGAACTCCCAAGCTACCTAAATTTCAGTCAACTAACTACAGCACACAACTAATTTTCAAACCTTCTAACTGTCCCTCACTCTCCTCTTCCCTAAAACTTCACCAGTCACACAGAACACTTAGAACCACAAATCAGAACCTTTTAGAACTTTACAAGCCTTTACACGCACCAGGGCAACTTCTACTATCATTCTCCCTTGCCAGATTATGGAACTCTCTTCCACTTACATTAGAACTACCCCTACCATCCTTTAAAACCCTACTTCACTTTCACCTCTACTCCCTCTGGGAGTGCTCCTGTACCCATCCTACCTGATTCCTGATATCTATCCCTATTCTATTCTACTCTAATCTCTGCCACTGCTTCAATTCATCTCTCTAAAATTCCTTTGCCTAAATACATGTAGTGTATTAAATGAACATAAATTTATTGTTTTTGCTAATATCTTATAAGTGATAGACTCAGCTCATATATTTCAAGATATGTAAAATCTTGCCTTTCTGTATATAGAATGTTAAACTGTTGTTCTCATATGCTGTACTAATACATTGTATATTGTATATTGTCTTTCTGTCTGGAGCTTTTCTCCTCGGGCCTCCATTGAAAATGGGCTACCTTGGCCCAATGGACTTTCCTGGTTAACAAACTGAAATAAAATAAATAAAATAACTATATATATATATATATATATATATATATATATATATATATATATATATATATATAGACAAACACACACACACACACACACACACACACACACACACACACACACACACACACACATATACACACACACACACACACACACACACACCTACTCTTGGGTAATATAATATTTTTATAAGTATTAACCTATCCTCAAAAGTAAAAAGGAAATTAATTCCATTTTTAAATAAGAAGTAATAATTCAATTGTATTTTTTCAGAATTATTGCTAATACTCTTTCACATCTTGATATATTTTTATTCCTAAATATTTAAAGTTTTCCTTCCCAATTATATTGATATGTATCTTGAAACCTACTATCTAGTAAATGATTTAACACTAAAGTTTTATTTTTATTAGTATTAAATTTCAGCAGTGATACTTCTTGAAACTTTTCAATTTCCTCATCTATTTCTTTGATTGAATAATTTATACCTCCTACAGTTAGTAGAATATCATGTATTTTATATTGACATCTTGTTAATTGAGACTCCATTGATTTTTTCATTGTTTCTTTTACTGTTCGCTAAGGGTTCGATAACTAAAGCAAATAATAGAGGGACAGAGGACACATTTGCTTTGTGCCTTTGTTTAAAGTAAATCCTTGAGAAATGTACAATCCAGTTTTAACATATGCTTTGGAGTCTCCATGTAGGTTTTGTTAATATTCCAATAAATTGTTCTGAAAATGCAAGCACTTCTTAAGTTTTAAAAAAAAGTAGTTCCAATCTGCAGAATCAAAAGTTCTCTAAATATCTGTGCAAATTATGTCCAATTTAATATTAATTCCTTTCGCTGAATCTAAAATAGTTACTGCACTTTTTATATTATCATACTTTTATCTGTTGACTATAAATCCTGTTTGATCTTTATTTATTACTTTATCTACTATATCTCTCTATCTTGTAGCAAATATGGAAGTAAATATTTTATAGTCTACATTTAATAATGAAATAGGTCTATATGAGGAAACTTATTGTCCTTTTCTTTTTTAAGTATAAGTGAGATTATAGACATTTTCCATGAGGAAAGAATTATTTTGTCACTCAGAATTATCCTGGAAATGTCACTCAGTAATTCTAAAAAGTTAATAGAAGCAGACTAAATAATTCCATACTTAAACCATCTAACCATGGAGCTTTACCATTTTCTCTTTTTTAAAGCTTCTTTAACTTCTATTAAGGTAATAGACTTATTCAACAGAGATATTTTTGGTCATTAAGTTTATTAGTAACATTTTTATCAATTTTGTAATCATCAGGATTATTATTTTTATCATTATTAAGATCCTCATGGATTTTTTTAAAATATTAAGCATTTCTCCTATGTCTGAAGTAAGCTTATTAGTGTGAGGATATTATTGATTTGTGCTTTTTCTTAACATCTTAATTATATCAGCTAATCTATGTAGATTTTTTGAAGTCAGCACATAACTATGCAATTTTCCTTTTTTTCCTGAAGCTATCTACACTTTATCACTTTATGTGTTTAAACTATTTGATATTTTGTCATTTATTTTTAATGACTTCAGTGTTATCTCATTATTTTGTTTGTTGTTCAGACCTCACTTTGGGCATTTCATCTTCCATTTATAACAACTCTTTATCCCACTCTTTTCCATATGCATTTTAAGGAGTCCCATAAATGTGTTTACAAACCTAACCTTTGTCATTCAAAGTTAAAAAAACATCTCGAGTTGTTCCTTGAGGTAACTTCTTTCAATTTATCACATATATATATATATATATATATATATATATATATATATATATACATATACATATATATATATATATATATATATATATATATATATATATGTATATATACATACATATATATATACATACATATATATATATATATATATATATATATATATATATATACATACATAGTAGGAATGGTTTTAAAATAATTCAGTTTATTAAGTAAACCTATAGAGGCATTAATCCTATGAATTCTAGTTTGCATCCCATGCACATAAAAATAATGAGTGAAGAACAATGACATATGATCTGCTTTTACTATTAAATTAACTACATTATTATTACAAATCCATCTGTTTAGTTTGTTAGCTGATGTCAGAATTTTAACTTTCTTCTGTGCACTTGTATCTTCTATACTAGATATGTAGTTAAAATCCCCTGCTAAAGTTAAACTCCCCTTCCAATGACGTTGTAATATGTTTAAGGGATCTTTTGCCACTGTTGCACCAATTCCTGTAATCCAGTAAAAATTAACGAGTGTATAGAGTTTGCCATTTTATTTAATTACTACAGATGTATACATGATTTTAGGCATTACAGTAGATCTTCTCCAAAGTAAAGCAGTTTTTCTACATTTTTTTTAAAAAGAAGCAGATCATAACACTTTGTAACCTATGTTATTTAAACATTGCATATTTGTAGCTATCAAGTGAGTCTCTTGCAAGAATATGTCTCCTCAATTTAATTTTATCTATCTCATTATTGATTTCCTTTTGTTGCCATTATGTATTCCAGTTACATTGATAGATAATAGATTAAAACTATCCATACTTGTATTTGATAAGATTTTAAGAGGTAATTTGACACATTTATCCAACACATTCATTTAATTGTATATAACGCTCTAATGGATTCCTGCAACAAAGTTACCATTCCACAGGTTTGAACTCTTCCTTTCCACACACTAAACTAATAAAACTTGTAAATAACAAAAACAGAAACAATCTGCAACGGTAACTGTATAAATTACTAATAAAACACAACTTGCCATAGATTCCAAAGTTCTATTATACTACTATACTATTATACTGTTATACTATCTCTCTACCTACTGGTAGCAAAAATTGATAAAAAAATAGCCCAGCTATCATGACTTATGAATAATTAATATAATATTATACATCAATAAATAATAAAATACTTTTAATTTAGTTATACATTTTGCCATTTAAACCTCTATTACTGCACACAAGTTTAATAATTCTCTTCAGTTAATCACAAAAATTAAATAAACCAACAAAAAGTGTGCTACATAACTAAATATGTAATAGTAATATAAATTAGCCATTAAATATTCCTAAATTATTTGCTCATTCTACATTATTATAACTAAATCTCTAAATAAATAAGTAGAACAGAGTGGGACCTGAAGAGATAGATACCTGTAAATTTATAGTTGACAGGTAATCCTATCATTCTAAACTATTATACAAAAGGAAAATCAATGCACACACATGCACGAGCATGAGCGCGCGCACACACACACACACACACACACACACACACACACACACACACACACACACACACACACATCTATATGTATGCAAAAGTATGTATATATGTGTATATATATATATATATATATATATATATATATATATATATATATATATATATATATCATATATATATATATATATATATATATATATATATATATATATATATGTATATATATTTATTTATTTTATATTTGTTGACCGGGTTTGTCCAACTGGGCTACAAGTGTCCATTTTCAGTGGAGGCCTGAGGAGAAAAGCTCCAACAGAAAATAGAAATTTTACATATTGAATACATATAGAAATACATTCATGAGTACCACAGATTATTGCATTACAGTGCCACACATTACATTCATCAGTACCACACATTATTGAATTACAGTGTCATACATTAAACTGTGGCAGGTGAAATATATATATATTTGTACAGTGATTTACCAAGAGGAGAACATAAAGTAGTCGTTTGTTTATACTTACTTTATAGATCTAACAAAAGCATTGAATTATTTTTTAAGTACAAGTGTATATATCTTAAAGTTGTGTAGCACTCTTAATATGATACATATTAAAATATTTAAAAATCCTTTAGCTTATGAAATTAATTCATTCATATTACTGAGGTAAAAGAGAATGTCTTGCTATTTCTATGGAGTGAACAAATGTAACCTGTGTTGTACTCACAACTTACAATGTGCTTAATTCAAATCCCATTATCCCTTCACGGGTTCAAACATTTTGAAAAATCTACTTTACTTTCTATCAAAATAGATGTATTGATTCAACAATACAACATTCAAATTTCAGCTCTGATTTATGAAATTAGTTATTCCAGGTAGTCTTAGTGAACCTAATAACACACAATATGCAAATAGTTTCAAAGTTCACATGACCAAGCTTCAAATTTCAGCTTTTAGGATATTTTTAAATATTTTATATGATTTTATATGTACATTATATGAAATCTTGTACATTCACATTTCTGCCATATGCAGTAATGTAATACATATCTTCCTTACAAGTTGTTTGTTATTTTAATATATTTTTGTCTTATTTGATATTCTACTTCATTCTATATAACTTATACTTCTAAAATCTCTCATCAAATAGCTAGTAAATCATCTGCCCTTTAGTAAAGATTACAGTATGTGTATATATTTTTTAACTTACTGATACTGCTCTTTTATTAATCTTACATAGTAGATATTTTATTCCATGTGCATTTGCATATTATTCATAAGATGTTTACTCTTCTTATGAATTCTAACATTACAAGCAATTTTGACTACATATAAAATAATTCCTGTTTGTTTAGTTTGAATGTGTGTGTTTTAGCCATTGTGAACTGCTGTTTTGGTCTAAGCTTTACATCCTGGCATTAGAATTTGATTACAGCATATGAAAATGACAACTCACAGCATACAGCAGCTGGTCATTTCCTCTGTAGATTTCTCATTAATCTTAATTCTTTAAAGCTGATCTAATCTGTAACAAATATCCAGCCTTATTTATTCCCATTAATATGTGCAATTGGAGTTAATAACACTACAGGATAAGTTATTAATATTAAGCAAAATGTAAGCAAATTGTATGTCAGCAATGGCTCAATATAAAACATTATTAATGGTTTTACCAATTCTTAACTTATAAATAAACATTTAAAATGTCATTTTAGTTCATTTATCACATACTTGAACAAAGTTGCTTTCTGTTTTCACAGGCATCAGTGATGAACTTTGACCTACTTTTTTTAAACAGCTCAAGGAGCACGTGGGAAGCAAGGAAAGCAAGAATCCAGCATTCTCACATAACTAGAACATTCTTTTGTTCTTGAGCTTTTTTAAGTGTCAATTGCTTCATAAATGACATGTGAAAGGAATGTGCTACACAGGAGCAATGGAAAGAAATCACCACACTTTAACACTTCTAATTAGCCGATTACTTAGACCAGACATTCAAATAATAACACACTTGTGTTTGGTTTTTAGATCAGACATTCAGTTAACCCAGCAATGCACATACTAAGCAAAATTAAACAAATAAAATGAAATTTTTAACTTATATAATCTAAAAGTTACCAGTTCCATTGCTTATAATTTAAGGACATTCTCTTGCAGGAAGTATTTATTTATTGTGTAGAAATAGCTCCAAAGGTGGTGCTTCTATATTCATAAAGGATGTGCACATCTCCAGACTGGTAGCCCAACATAATACATCAGTAATACTTCAGGTGCAGCTAACATTGGGTACGACAGCAATTCAGGTCGTAGCCTGCTATAGGTCCACAACCTTGTCCCAAGACATACACTCCATGTTCCTAATCACCCTGGAGAATATTAGGGTCCAAACCTAACACTCTCATACTGGGTGACTTCAACTAATGCTCTATTAACTGGGATAACTACCCATGTACAAATACACTTGCCCAATGTTTTCTGGAATTTATTAATTCCAGTGCCCTGGAGCAGATCGTTCTTACCCTTACTAGAGGTAGCAACATTCTTGACCTTGTCATTACTAACTTGAGCGACTGTTTCTCTATACCAATAGTCAACCCCTCCCTGGTTAGATCCAACTACAAATTAAGCACCTTGGAAATCCACCCCCCCCCCCAAAGGTAATCACCATGAAAAACTTTGCCAAAGCTAACTTTTGGTTCCTAAAAACAGAGGTGGCTAACTTCACGGCACCCATGCAATTGGAGAACAGCTGCATGACTGCTGAATCATACACTAATGCCCTGTATAAACACATACACAAATGCATGGATCTCGGCATACTCAATAGAACCAAGACGCTCTCCTCCAAAAAAAGAAAGCCAATCTGGTAATTCCCTGCCATAAACAAACTGTACAACAGAAGGAGGAAACTGATGTGAAATAAGGTAAAGTCCCAAGACTGGAAAAACTCCCTTATCAGCCTGAACAAAAAGTTGACATCCCTCATCAAATCCTCTAAAGCTAGCTATGAAAACAGAATTGCAGCAGATAGTAAAGACAGCCACAAGACCTTCTATAGTTATGTAAAGAATCTCCATGGCAATACCCAGATTTGCTCGGAGCTACTGCACAAGAGCCCCTCTTATGCCAAGGTAACAGATATTGCCAATATACTATCCAACAGATTCAGTGCCAACTTTACCTCTCTGCCCCCACCCCAGAATCAATCACAATACCAGTAGATTGCCAGGCACCCAGTATTACTGCTGCTCAGGTTAAAACAGCACTGTCCAAGGCCAAGAATACAGCTTCTATGGGACCTGACAATATCTCTTGCTGTGTTCTACATGAACTACAGAGTGAACTGACACCTCACCTGTGTGCCCTGTTCAATCACAACTTAACCTCAGGCTTTGTCCCTACCGAATGGTGCACTGTTACAGTCATCCCTCTCTACAAAGGAGGAATGACTACAGACCCTGGGGGGGGGGGGCCAGTTGTGATTTTGAATTCACATTTTTACTATGATAGGATGAATGAAATGTTGAAAGATACTACAGTTTTATAAGGTTGTAGGAATGGAAGTAGTAGATAGCATGAGTAGACATATTTTCAATACTTTGCATGAGTTTATATGTATGGGTATGTTAACTAAAGAATTGTTTCAGTTTTTCACAGTTGAGAAACCACTGGTTCCATGATCACATGGTCTACCCAAGATACACAAGAATCCAAGAAGCCCTAAATTTAGACCTATTGTAGCAGGGCTGGAGGGCTCATAGAACCCCTATCCATTTATTTGGATGGGGAATTGAGAAAAGTACTGACTGATTTTTCTCAGGTATTGAAAGACACTGAGCATTTTTTGGGTGACTTGTATAGGGTAGTAGAAGAGCCTATGTCAATGGGGATGGAACTATTAGCTATGTTTGACGTAGTTTCACTGTTTACATGTATTCCAAATACAAGATGCATTGCTATGGTGAGATCAGTTTTGTTGAGACATGGCAAGCTGTCAGAGCAGAGAGTAGATTTTTTTATGCATGCTTTTAGAAATTGTTCTATAACAAAATATATTTATGTTTGGAGATACTTGTTATTGGCAAGTATCAGGAGTAGCTATGGGTACTAGTTGTGCCAACACGTATGCAAACCTGGTCATGGTGGACTGGGAAGAATGGCACTTGGTACATGATCCCCATGTCGTCTTTTGTAGATGATTTGTGGATGACCTTATTGTTGGTTGGAAGGGGGGATGAGGCCAGTTTAAAATTGTTCCATCAGTATCTCAACAGTACTGGAGATTTTTTACAGTCACTATAAACTGTTCTAGAAGCAGTATAGATTTCTTAGACATTACTGTCTTTAGAAGTGAGAATGGTTGGAGTACCAAACTAAACAGGAAACCTTGTTATTGTCCAGCTTTTTTTACACTGTAACAGTATGCATGTAGAGCACATTTTCCCAAATATAGTTAGGGGACAAGCAATGAGGGTTTCATGCCTCTGCTGTCAGGAAGATGAGTATCAAAAAGAATTGGTTAGTTTGTAAGAAGACTTTTTGAGTAGGGGGTACAGTGTACATGAACTTGAGGATGCCTATTTGAAGATATAGAGTGAGAGAAAATGAAAAGCTAGACCCGACTACTCAGTGAAAGCACTAGCGCAGCATAGCGTACGGGAACAGAAAGATCGTTCTCAGGTTTTAATGGTGTTGTCTTATACTTTGGATGTTGAGAGATTTAGGAATATTATACAAGAGAATTGGCATATTCTCGTGGTGGATGAGGAAACTGCCAGAATAGTAGGCACACGACTCAGCTTTATTTATAAAAATAAAAATAACTTAAACAATAGTTATGCTATCCCAGATTAAGGAACATAACAGAAGATGTTCAGTATGGAATACGTAAATGTGGAGATTGTGCCTATTGTATGTATATAGATGACTGAAGGTTCTTTAAGCATCCAGGGACAGGGCATCTTTGGGAACTTAGAGTAGGAGGAAACTGTAATACCCCCAATGTGGTTTATGTGGCACATTGCAGGGTATGTTTTTATTTTTATGTAGGGAAGACAAACTGTTGTTTTAGAGAACGGATAGGGGATCATGTTTACTGTACCAGAAGGGGGTTGGAATGCAGTGCCCTAGCTAAACACACTATGTCATCCAATGAAGAGCAGGTGTTTTTATTTTGAGTGTTACATGTACAAACTGCAAATAGCAGGCTATGGGACCATGTTCATCAGACAGAGTGTGTGGAACTACAATGAATCTTGAGGTTGTGAGCCCATAGGGGGCTTCATATTAATGACTCAGTCCCCCTTAAACTGGTGCTAAAGTCCAGGAAATTAAAATAAAATAAAATTAAAATAAAATAAAATAAAATAAGTTAGATTCTATGTATTATTGGAATTTTTCCTGTGCTCTTTAGTATGACACATGCACCTTTTAGTACACTGAATTTGGTGTATATATGTTTGAGATTTTGTATTGTAATATGTATTGAGTTGTGCCATATAAGTGTTCTTTAAGAACTTAGACTCTTATGTGCTAATTTGTATAGAGTGGGAGGGTTGATAGAGTTTTATGTATCTGACTGGTGGTTAGTGGAGTTTGAAATGGGTACTTAAGTAAAGCTTAAGTGATTTCTAACTGTCTGATGAAGCAATATTGATCATTGCGAAACCGCTCACTCAATAAAATGTTGGATTTGATTCCTTGTGGATTATTTACTTCTATCAGTTACCTTCAGCCTTTGGGTAAATGTGTTGCTTGAACTGTTTGAGCCTCGCTTGTTGGATTTAACTGGGAAGATTTATTATCATGATGGACCTAATAAACAAGGATATAGGGAATCTCCAAACTCTGGATCCTACACAGTTTGGTTTTGTGAAGGGTAGATCATGCCTGCTTAACCTGATTGACTTCTTTGAGTCCATCACCAGAGCTGTGGATGAAGGGAAGGTAGTTCACGCAGCCTCCCATATCTGGCCAAGGCCTTTGACACCATCCCCACTCAGGAATCATGGAAAAGCTCACTAAGCTAGGCATCAAACCCTATATCACTAGGTGGGTTGCAAACTGGCTCACAGATAGAACCCACAGTGTGAAAGTAGCTGACTCCAAGTCAGACTGCCAACCAGTCATGAGTGGAGTCCAACAGGGTTTGGTCCTGGGTCCTCTCCTGTTTGGTATATACTTATCTGAAGTCCAGGCCAACACGAAGGGACTCTAGCTAACAAATATGCAGATGGTTGCAAGTTGAGAGCCATGATTAACTCCCCAAGTGATGTTGACATCCTACAGAAAGGCCTCACTGAGACCAATAACTGGTGTCAAAACCATGGCCTTAAGCTCAATGCCAAAAAATGTGTCATCATCCTTTTTGGGAAAAACCCAGTTCCCATGAATTACCACAGTAGTCCACTGAGCACAGAAGGTGTCATAAGAGATCTGGGAACACAGGTTGACAGCAACCTCTCTTTTGACCACCACATTGCCGCTGTGGTCAGAAAGTCCTTCTATGTGGCACATCTCGTTATTAAGGGTTTTTCATCCAGGAAGAAAGAGGTCATTGTCTCCCTCTACTCTACCCTCATTAGACCAATCATCGAGTACAATGCCCCATTCGGCATGTACCTCACTAGACACCTGAAACAACTGGAGAGGCCACAAAAGTACCTTACAAATAGGATCCTAGGCCTTAAACACTTGTCCTATATGGACAGACTAAAAAAACTCCAACTATTTGCTGTCTTATATCGCCTATTTAAAGATGATCTCTGCTTGACTTACAAAGCCATGTCTGACCCAGCTCTGTTAGAAATGGTACATCTAAAGAAATCCCAGTCCCTCTGCACTACACGCTCCAGAGACCTCAACCTCATTGCCACAATCAACAGAACAAGCTGAGGGACAGGTTCATAACCCAGAGATTGCTCATGCTATGGAATAGACTTCCCATACATGTCAAACAGAGCACCTCACTGGCCCTTTTCAAGAGAAATCTTGATGAGTGGATGGGAAATATAAAATTCACCCCGGGATCACTCCAGTGGCTCTACTTGACAGAGGCACTGGGAACTAAGGTCAGGTGGCACAATGCCAGTGTTATCCTATGGGCTAGGATTGTGAAGGCTACAGGTCCATTAGCCTAGTACACACAGATGTCTGCAGGAAATACTAAGGTGGCTTTAATACTGCTCTTTTTATTTTGTTTAATCAGTGGTAAAGAGGATTTTCTTTTACTCATTATGTCACTAGAAAAATCATTGTGAAGTCTGACTACATGTTTACCTATTTTATAGGTGGGCTGGACCATGCATTTTTTAATATTTGATATTTTTCTATGCTGAATATAAACTTAACTATAACTGAACATGGTGGGGAGTTTCCTTCTTCAAAGGTACTCTCAGGGATCTATGTGCCTTTTCAATTCCAAAAGATAAAGTTTTAGGTATATTTTAATATTTTATGTAGCCAGATTGTTAAGAAGTTTATTTTATTGTCTGTTTCATACTTTTCAGGTATGTCATAAATTCTAATTTTATTTAATCTTGGTCAGTTTGTAAATCATCAACTTTATCTATGAGCCTGTTAATTTGTTTTAAAAGAAATTCAGTCATAGACTCACCTTCAATTATTCACCGTTCGTGATTATTTAAAGCTTCTTCCATAGTGCTGATCTATGCACTTTTGTTGTCTCATAAGAATTTCTAAATGTTCCATATCCTTCCTGGACTCTTCTTTGAAATCTTCTATTCTGGTGTCCAGTTTGTCCATTTTAAGTAATGTATCTTGCATATTAGATAATAATGACTGATGTATTTTTAATGCAAAAATCCCGAGTGCCATTCTTGAGTGGCTCATGTTGAAGTTTCTTCTCTCTTAACCAAACAGTTGAAATTCTGACAGGAAAATTAAAGCTTTTGAAGAACTTGAAGCTATAAATCTTCCTTCTATTAGTGAATAGAATCAGCTAACGAGTATCTGCAAATTTTATCTTTTGATTATAACTTCTGTCAGAGAAAAGTTTTCAGTTACAGAGTGTTCACCAGTTGCTGCTCAGTTAGCCACCCTGGCCACACCCCCTTTCATGGCCAATACATTCTAAAGTTTATTTTACGATCCTGCTTTTATATCTTCAGAAGATTATTCGAGGCAATGTGGCACTGGTAGTCAGTGTACTGTGCACAATATAAAAGAGAGAAAGGCTGGGAGCAAAAGTGTTTTTAGAAACTATAAGGACTCTAAAATAACACCATCAGAAACTGCACTGCTTAAAGTCAAGTCCAAGTTATTAAGCATGCAGAAATGATTTGTGCTGTGTAGACCAGAAATGATTTGTGTTGTGTTGATAATTATCAAATTTTTCATGGCTAAAAACAAAATAAACAGATGCGCTAATGTACTGAATTAATGTATCTTATTTTACTTTTGAGGTTCATGAAGCTGGAAAGATGCAATGAATCATTCCACTTTTTCAGTCTCAGTCCCTGGATATGCATTTGCAGACCTCCATAAAGCTATGGAAATGGGTCTGATGTTCAGATTTTTAGTACATACAGAAATTCATTGAGGTAACTAGGGTTTGGTAGCAGGGTCTAATAAAGGTGGACAGTGTATAATACCAGTGGGCATAGTGAATACTAGTAGACAGGCTCTAGTACATGGCCAGGGTCTAATACAAGTGGGAGGGATTAATACAAGTGGGCAGGTTTAATACAAGTGGACAGAGTCAGGTCTATATTAGAAAATCAAAGTTTCAAAACATCGAACGTTCTCATATCGAACCCTATTCAGCGAAAGCTGAAAACATCGAACATACAGAACAGCAAATTTTTTCCTAGGGAAAAAAATTGCTGTTCCAAAACATACACACAACACAATTACACCAAACAAACAGCAATCCACACACATACACCTAAAATCTTACACCTAACCCTACACTAAACTATACACACAACACTAACTATCCACTTACCTTAACCCAAACCCTAACCATCACATCTACACAATCGCACACATACCTCACCCGCGCCCTAACTCACCTAACTCGCCCTAACCCTCACGTTCACACAATCGCACACATACCTAACCTACACCGTAACCCTAACTAACCTAACCCGCACTCAATTGCACACTTACCTGACTTTCCACAACAGCACTGAAAATACCAAAGTAACAGAAACAGACAACCAAATTCTTTCCCTAGGAAAAAATTTGGTTTTCTGTTGCTTCGATATTTTCAGCTTTCGCTGAATAGAGTTCGATATTAGAACATTCAAAGTTTTGAAACTTTGATGTTCTAATATAGACCCGACAGGGTCTAATACAAGTGAGCAAGACCTAAAACATGTGGGCAAGCTCTAATACAAGTGTTCCTATGCTAGTAGCTCAAGACACACTTATATGATGCACTTGCCCTAAATGGAAATTCTTCTAACTCCCAATAACCTTATCTTATTTAAGTACTTAACCCTTCCATGACCCAAACCTACTACTGAACTGCATGCCCCTACCAGGGACCTATCACTAACCCTAAAACTCCCACCCAGTCCTTAACCTGGATCCTCACTCCTTATCCTAATTATAAGACTTTCCTTCCACTCCCTAACCCTAAATTCCCTGATCTCTCCATAAACGTAAAATTCCACCCTAACCCCTTGATTGCTGCCTAGATCTAAAACTCCATCCCCCTACATAAACGTAAAGATCCTGATTGCTACCTAATTCTAAACTCTGCTACCTTTCCCACTCTCTAAGCCTGAATCTTCTGCTGCCACTCGCTAACCCTAATCCACCTCCTGATCTTTGTCCGAAATGCTAAGTTACAATCCCACCCTCTCTTACTCTCACCGTATGGCTGCCAAACTTCCCTTGTCAAAACTTGGCTACGCCTTCAGGTGAAGTACAGCAGCTCCACTCTCTCCACAGGGTTGCCTCGCCTTACCTGAATATGCAGGCAGGTTCAAATATGAGCATCACCCTGTGTAAGCCACATGGTGCATAAGTCCATACATAAAGGCAGTGGTCTGTGAGCCCCTCACACTTGAGCACTTATAACAGACCTTTGGTATCATGTATTTATGAGCATTATACATTTTCACCTGGCAGTTGTGTTTGTTTTCCTGCTTTGGATTGAGTAATTAGTCAGATATTTAATCATGGTCAGAACAAGCCACTGATAATCAGCTTTGAGAAGCAAATTCTGGAGGGTGGAATTTGGCTGAACTGAAATACATTTCATTGTCATAGGCTTATAGGATCATAGGAGATTACTAGGCTATTGACCCAGAGGTCATTTTAAGCCTAGCTGTATCATCCCCATGTAATACCATGGAAATGCAAGTCAATACCCAAGACTGCATTTAGTGACGACTGCACATGTCCAGGAGGGTTGCGGGTGCTATCCCTGGTAAGAATATATGGTGCCCCATTCACTTGTCTAGGTTCCTCTTGAACAGTGTCATACAGTTCCTCTGTTTCACATGAATTGGTAGCCTGTTCCAAAAGATGCATCAGTCACTGGGAGATAAATCTGTCCCTCCAGCATATCCTATTTAAGTCACAGGTCATATTTAAATCCCTGGAATGGGTAGCCCTAGCCCCATTTGATTTACTGATATGCAGCAATTTCATTAGGTCTGGGTCTTGGATTGCTCTGTAGGCCAGGCATAAGTCTCCATTAAGAAGTCCATATGACATAGAGTATAGTGACAGGGACTTTAGTCAGCCTGTGTAAGGCACAAGCTGGAGCACCTTCATCTTCTTTGTTAGAAACCTTTTAGGTCTCTCCAGTTGCTGCAGGTGCTTTGTACGGTACATGCTGAATGCAGCGTTATACTCAATTACGGGCCGGATTAGTGCTGAGTATAGAGGAGTTATAACCTATTTTGTTCTCAAGTGTGCTAAATATAAAGCCTTCCTCACTACAGTAAACACATGGTGGTCAAAGTTAAGGTTGCAGTCAAATTGTGATCCCAGGTCCCTTACCACTTTGTTGGCACTTAGGGTATTGTTGATTTGATAGTGTGAAAGGACATTATTTGTGCTGAAGGGAATGACAATGCATTTCTTTGCATTCAGTTTGAGACTGTGACTAATACACCAGTTGATGGTCTGTGTAAGAACCTCCCAGAATATACTGATATAATTTGGGGATTCAATGATTGCATCTAGTTTGCAGTAGTCAGCGAACTTGGTCAGCCACAATCCCTTAGTTTTGACCTGAACTTCTGAGAAGTATATATCAAACAGCAGATGGCCCAGCACTGACCCCTGTGACATCCCACTAGTAACAGGTCTGCTGGTTGATGTGGAGTCACCCACTTTGATAGTGTGTGTCCAGTTTGTGAGCCAGTTAGCAACCCATCCTACAACAAATGGGTTTACATTCAGTTTAATAAGTTTATCAGTAAAGCCTGAATATGGTATTGTGTCAAAAGCCTTTGCTAAATCGAGGTATGCACAGGTTTGCCTTCATCAGTTACCCTGGTCACATTTTCAAATAAGTCCACCAAATTTAACAGGCAGGATTTGCCCGTGATGAAGCCAAATTGGGTAGGATCCAGGGATTAGAAGTCGCCTATGTCTTTATTATGAGGTCCATAATGATATGTTCTGTGGCCTTACAGATGAGGCTTGTCAGGCTTCTGGGCCTGTATTTCCCCTGAGTTTGTTGCTAGGCCACCTTTGTGGAGGGGAATAACTGTTGCTGTTCTCCATTCCACAGGAACAAAGCCCGTGGTTAGGTTATGATTGAAAAGGATACTTAATGGTGATGTTAGTTCATGTTTTATCCTGTTTAATAGACAGTCTGGGATGTCATCTGGTCCCATAGAGGCTGTGTTTTTTGCCTTGGACAAGGCTTTGAGGACCTGCTCTTCAGATATGTATGGTAGAGGGGTTGGGGGAAGGTTTGTGATAAGTTAGGAAGTATGAGGGAGTGAATTTTTTGCCAGGCCTATCCACTAGCAGGTTTGCTATGTCTGTGGGGTCAGTGTGTGTGATACCGTTGGTCACTAGTTCTGCACATGCTTGGACCCTACCTTTTAGGTTATGTATGTAGCTGCAAAAGGCCTTATGGTTATCCTTGGCTATACTTGCTGAGTTTCTCATAAAGGAGCTCTTAGACAATTTGAGAAGTTGCCTTATTTGCCTGTTAAAAGGCAGAGGGGTCTATATTAGTTCGCCAACATTTTATTTTGACGAACACCTATTCATCGACCCCTATTCAATGAGAATCACTTCAGCAATTCATGAATTTACCAAGAGCAATGAAATACTTACCTGAAGCAGAATGGGCCACATCTAAGTGAACTTACCCAAGTGGGAATTTCATGCCCCACACTCCCAGATGTGGACAGCTTCACTCCCTCACCCCCTCTAACTATATATACCAACTCTGCGATTGCAGTGGAGAAAAGGGCAGAGTTTTGTAGCTGGCCAACTATGTCTTTGCCCTTGGTAAATTCAGCGAATCACTGAAGTGATTTTTTTCTGAATAGGGGTCAATGAATTGGTGTTCCCTGAAATAAAATTTTAGCGAACTAACAAAGACATGAGGCTGAGAAGGGTGATTTTCCATTGTTGGGGCCTTGCCTTTGTTTTCTTGGACAGCAGCTTCTTGCATTTATTGTTAAAATTGTCAATGCTGGATGCCCACTATGGCAGCTTGTTTTTACTTTGGACTCCAGCTTTGATTTTTTTCTGGTACAGCCAAGTTTATACACTAATGCAAGTGATTGTGCAGGGCTTTACTGTAAGCTTAGGTGTAGTTACCACTTCCAGCTTGGGGTGGGGCTTGGAATGCATTTATACCTTCACCTAGGAGGGTATATTTTGCTTTGGTGAAGATTTTTAGTCTGATTTTACCCTTTGTGAGTTCTGGTGTTAGTGCCAGCTCAAAGATAACTGGTTGGGGTCAGACTTAACTAATGAGTGTCCAACGGTTGCGGCGGTGCACCTGTTTGACATGTTAGTGAGGACCAGGCCTAGAATGCTTGTTTCTCTTGTCGGGGTATGAACAAGTTGTTCCAGGGCATTTGACTTAATAAAGTCAATGTACTTTGTGCTAATGAGTTGGGGCTTGCATAGGTTTCCCAGTTGATGGTGGGATAATTGAAATTCCCCATAACCAGAGTGCTTGATGAAATTTGGATTGTCTCTAGTTTGGTGAAGTAGGCTTCATGGGCATTGGGGCCCATGGAGAGGTATCTATAAATGGCTATGACTTGAATGGTGGTCTTTCCCACTGTAACCTGGACTTGGAGTAACTCCATGGAGTTGTCCAGTCTAACTAGACAGGAGGTGAATTTATCTCTAGTATAGATAGAAACACCATATTTTTTGGTCTCCACACATTCATTTTGTGGTCTAAAGATGTGGAAGACATTGTAGCCTTGCAAATCTGGGGAACTTTTTGAGGCACTGAACCAGATTTCTGTGACTGCATAGACATCTACCTCTTCTTGTGATAGAACTGCTTCCAGGGAACATAGTTTTTGGTTTAAGCTCCTAGCATTTAGCAGCATGACCCTTATTTTGTTCTGGTTGGCTAATTTCATGTTGGTAATGTTGTTTTTGAGACCTTGCCTAAAAAAGGCACTATGGGGGGAGCTAGAGCCTTTGCCATCAGCTGAAAGCCTAGAGGTGCCAGATGAAAACTGTCTCTAGCAAAGCAGTGAGGTTTGTCGACCATGGCTTCCCAGGCTGACAGGAAATGGATCAGCTTTGAATGACACCAAAAACTAAACCAGTTATTGAAATCAATCATTTTTTGTTTATACTGCATCATTCTAGGTGAGGGTAGTATGCTGCTCAAGGCTAGGGACATACCTGCCTGGGACACTTACTCAGAGAGCTCAGCCATGTCTCTCTTCATATAGTCCAGTGAGGTGCATCTCAGGTCATTTACACCAACATGAAGTATGACAGAGTCATTATGGTATTTGTTGCTAAGACAACTAAGTACATGCATGATCTGATGAATCCCGGCACTGGACAGGCAGCTGCCCATGGCTTTATTCTTGTCTATCCTTGTGAGTGGGACATCTGTGTGTCTCAATATTGAGTCTCCATTGCAACAGTCTTGTGTTTTGGAGGTTTCTGGTGTTTAGTTTTTTGAGAGGACCTCCATGTATGTAGATTTTTGTGTTTAATGTATAGTATGTGCATGTAGTGGTGCGTGAGCTGACGACCTCTTCCATGTTACTCTTTTGAGTGCAAGAGAGCATGGATTCAAGATTCTTGGTGTACATACATCTCTTGCACTCTGTTCTAGAGTGAGCTATTAGTAGACTGTTGTTGGTGTACATGAGGCAATTTCTACGCTGCCTCAAGAGACCAAATTCAACAAGGTTGGCATGAAAAACAAGGGAAGTCCAACTGTCCATAATGCTAGGTTGAAGACTGTTCTCACCTCACTAGGGGTGGCATTTCAGAATCATTCAAAGAGGAGCTCAGTGGTTGGATATTTCCGCCTAGGATTTTATTTTTTTTCTTTGCTCTTATTAAAGTTACTTATTCAAACTTGTTCTTCCCATTAGCTACCTAGGCAATCAACTACACAAAGTCATCTTAATAATTACAATATATTATTACTATTAAAACTAAAATCAATCAAACTCTCTAGTCATGTTGGGAAAATCTCTTGAGTTCTTACCCTTAAGGTTGTTACACAACAGGGAAGGGGAATTTTTTCAACCCTATTCAAATGTTCTCTCCCACTTCCTGCCATTTCTTTCTGCAAAACATATATATATATGGGTCCCCTTCAGATGATCGTACTTTTAAAAGTTCGACTTTCATATGGCCGAGACCATATGATCGAACGAACTTTTAAAAGTTCGACCGATTTGAATGGACATCACCATACAGTGCAGAACAGGAAGATTTCCTGTTACCGCAATGTAGTGCAATCTTGGAGTTGGTATATTTAAGTAGCAGGGGGTGTGGGGGGCATAGCCCCCCACATGGGTGGTGCAGGGGTGCTTGCCCCCCTGCTAAACAGAGTTATTTTTTTTTTGTGTGTGTTATGGTGTTTAGTTTACATGGTCGATGTTTCAAATGTTCGATCATATGGTCTCAGCCTTATGAAAGTCGAACATTTGAGTTGTCAGTCATGTAAAGTTGACCCATATATATATATATATATAAATATATATATATATATATATATATATATATATATATATATATATATATATATATATATATGCACACACACACAGACACACACATATTTATATATATATATATATATATATATATATATATATATGTATATATATTTCATATCCTTCAATAAAATCTATTTCTTCATTCTTCTGGCTCTGAAATTGAAGCATCACTATGCCTCTCATGCAAATTGTCTAACAGTAAAAGAAAGATCTGACCTTATACTTCTAGTACTGATCTTCAAAGTGCTGAAAATTAATACTACTCCTAATACGCACAAAAATGCTGTCAAACCTTTCCACTAACTCAGTGATGCCTCTGTCAGATGGTGCCTTTATTGTATATAGACCTTCTAATAACTTCACTAGTGCTGACCATGCTTTCTCCATCATAGGCCCAAAGACCTGGGACATCTCTCTCCCCAGAATATCAGGGACACTGACACCTTCCATCTGTGCCGTCCTTACCTCAAACACAGGACAGCATATTCCTGCCTTTTTGCACAGTTCGTCCCTTCTCCTCTTCACACAAATGTTTGTCATCCTTCCCTAGAACACTAATAAAATAAAAACATAAAATATGTATTTTGCATAGAATAGAACCACTTGCTTTCTGCTTCATTCCTAACTTATACAGTCATTCACTGTAAGTCTTTGCTTTTTTCTTACACTTTATTTATGTATCGTCAGTTTTTTTTTTGTGCTCCTTGGCTGGGCTGTCACTCAAGGACTGTATCCAACACAAACTTTACCATGAGGACACTTATTTGTTGCATTAATCAGACTTCAAATAGACATGACATTTTTATTTTTTATTTTATGAATACAAAAATAA
>NC_056742.1:503810191-503972691 GCF_019279795.1 Protopterus annectens
TTAGCACTCTTCAAGAAAAATCTTGATGATTGGATGGGAAATAGGAAATTCACCCTAGGGATCACTTCTGTGGCTCTGCTTGACAGTTGCACAGGAAAATAAGCCAGGGTACCTTTTTGGCTGGGCTTGTATATGCCCTAGGGCTGATAGCCTAGTACCTACCTATGAACCTATGAACCTATGAACCTACATACACTGGTTACAATGTAACACACAATGTACATGGTTACAATGTAACACACAAGTATAATAAGAACAAGGGCATATCACAAGCAGTAGCCATATGTACACTAGTTACAATGTAACATGCAATGTACACTGGTTACAATTTAACACACAAGTGTAATGAGAGCAAGGACATATTGCAAGCAGTAGCCAGCAACTTGTGCAGATGTCCTGCATTGTAAAATGGACATATGTGTGACTGTCAAACTAACATGTGACAACGCAGGCAAACATACCTGCAGAAGTAATAGTGGAATATGAAGGTGGAAGGCTGGTGGACAACCTGGGCTCACATGATGGTAAAGCAGGACAAGGTAAGTTCAGACACTGCAAATGCATGTGCTCAGCACACAGGGTACTGTAGAAGCCAAACAGAAATACATTTAACCAAATGGAAAATGCATGTCAAATGGCAAGATTGATTGCTGATGTCCACAAAACTGGACATGTATAAACCACACATACATACGTAATGTGAAATCATGTATGCATAGTAAGCAAGATAAGAATTTCAAGAACATAAACAAATGCAGGCATATGTCAACCACCCTGCTCATTACTGACCAGAGGACACTCCTGTGAACATCATTACAGCACATCAGCAGTAAGTCAATGAATGTTCACATGTCAAAGGTACAACTGTGTGTATGTATCTGACTGTGTGCACACACATATGCATTCAGTTAATGTGTACAACTACTTGTGGAAGGTGTAAGTTTATGTAAATAAGTAACAGATGTGGACATTTTACATACACCAAACATGGTGTGATGTATTGTTAAAGAATGTGTTATCTGTAATGTTGTGTATAGATTAATGCTACATTGCTGTTTGTTGCACTCAGAAAAGGAAGACTACACATCAACAGGATATGCCTGTTGTGACGCCCGTGCACTGGCCCAATAATGAAGGAGCATCAGTCCTCACCACTAGCACCAGTGAGGGGTGTGCACATTTGGAAAGATAACAAGTACACACACAGTAAAGTACAATTTCCCTTAAGAGCACACAGAGATCACAGTCAGTCTGGGGCTGGTTTCTCCCTTTTTCTCCAGATCCCCAATTAGACTGTCCACTGACACAGCTATAGGGTACAGATCTCAGCCTAGTGGTCAAGCCAAAGCCTTCAGCACACTCTCTGTCCAACCAGTGCTTCGCATCCCTGCCCAAGTAGTTGACACACACATACACACACACACACACACACACACACACACACACACACACACACACACACACACACACACACACACACACACACACACACTTTAAGATAAGAGTTACAAACACACAGACACTCCTGGGGAAGGCTGGCACAGGTTCTCCAGGTATGCCCCCTTCTTACCCAGGCTATAAGGTAGAAATTACTGCTACCAACCAGTGATATTAGCTACTAATAAGACCCTTACCAGAGGGTGTCCAAATGTACTATGCAATATTATTATCCAGTTAGTAAGTGTGCCAAACAGCAAGACTATTGTAGTGACTTAGTACAGTATCACTAAATACATGCAAGTACTCTAGAGCTTAAATTATCTCTACACAAAGCAGCCACAGTTGAAAGGGTTTTAAAACATTTAACAAATAATAAAAACATAAGGCAATACTTATTACTTCAACACAATGACATTACAGAGTTCAGCAATCACAGGAAAAACTTTAAAACAATATGTAGGATAGTCTGAGAAATATAGAAAACAGTTAGTCTAATCAGGTTAAATTCCTATCTAACTCTAAAAGAAATCACAGTTCTAAATACTACTTTACTTACAAGACAGAGAGGGGAGCTGTTAACAGGTTCAGACAAAATCCAAAATGCTTAATTCTCTCTCTGAGAGAAAGCCTTAAATAGATAACACAGTATTGCTAAGTCATTTCACATTACATCATTCATGAAACTTCTCTGGTTCCCAGGCTAACAGAAACTTAATATTTTAACATTTATTTGATTTTGCAGCTGGCCAGGAAGCCACAGCAATAAAAGACATGTTACACATAAAATGTAGTAATTAACTCTTGCCCTAAGACAATAGAAAGAATGTCCTAAGTCCAGACATCCTGTCTCCAAGCTGTGAGATCAAACAGTCATAAAATAATTTACTTTGTCATCTTTCTTCCAGCAGGGTGCACTGTGGTTACATTTTAGAACCTCAGAACATACACAGTTTTCTTTACATTTGTGAAACAGTCTGTGGATTATATTGCTATTTACAAATGACATAGAATTATTTACAAGATTCTATCTGGCTGGGCTGGCAGCCCCTCACTTTTTCACACCTGTATATGATCCTACATGGCATCAGTATTGCCAAACCATGACACACAGCACCACATCATGACAGTGGGACATCATGACAACTGTCATTCAAAAACATGTGGCATGATGTCTGTATGTTGCACATACCTGATATGGCAAAACATAAATCCAAGGTATATGACACTGTTAATGATGGAGTATGGACAATGTACATTATCTGTCACTTGGCCCAGTAACACACATGTTTACATGCTACCTCCTGCAGCACTAGCTGCAGGTTAATCGCTACAATACATGGACAGTTGAATGTGGGATAAAAGTGTACTGTGTTAATGTGTGTCATACATACATCACAACAGAATTAAATGTCACATGATAATAAAACATAAGCATGGCAGATACATGGTATAGATGCACAGGACTGCATATACAGTCATGTCAATCACCATGTTGGCAGCATAACACAAGTGGTGCACGTATAATACTTATGGACCTGAGGGACCAGGCTGATGGCACTGAGACTCCTGAATGACCTCACACGCTATCTTCCTGAATGCATCATGCATAGCCCATGCAATATGCTGAAAGAAGAACCCCATCATGTCCCTCATCTGTGCTCAGAACACATTGATCCTGACCTCCCAGATTTTCTCCAGACAATCTTCTTGAATCCGGTTGTGTTGTCATTTCATCCAGGGTGTCGACATGTCGGCTCAGGCAGGGTCATGTCCAGGTTCCTCATAATCATCATCATCATCCCCGTCATCCTTAAAAGACTCTGGAAGTGATCTGGCATGCCCTGATCATAGTCTGATAGGGGAACATCCACAAGTCCCATGCTCTGTCAAAGTTAATTGCACAACACAACAGAAACGAAAATAAAATGTCTATCATGCAGAACAGTCCCATGAATATCATAGCAAAACCTAATATGAATATGATGGCAATTTACACAAGGACTGACACATGTCCTTTATGGACAGAGTTACCTCATAAATGCCTAGTCCTAAATATCCTATTTGCAAATAGGACATCTCTATTCTTTTGTGAGCAATTGTGTAGGCATAGAGACAGCCATCGGGTCATTTATTTTGTAAAAATATATGAATGTGCAAATTAAGAGATTGCACTGTCAGCATCTAATGATTTATATGGACAACCACCAAGTGTCATTGCTAAAATGAGGAGAAAGAGATATGACAATATTGTGGATAATAGACAAACCACATGACAAACATCTGAGACAGGCAGCATGATAATTAGCTGAACACACATCGATATAATCAATACAACAGGAACAAATATTTTATATGTTCAATCACCACAGCTTATGACACATGAAAAACTCATATAGCTGGTACTAACAGTATTGTATGTGTACAACTGTATGCATTATCTACAAAATAATATTACCAGTTAGTAGTCTGTAAAATGCAAACATTGTGAAGGTGCTTACTGATTATAAACCTCTGCAAACAAATGACTACCTCCACAAGTGTCAGTAAACCTTGGCTGTAACTATATTTTAACAAAAATACCCAAAGTGCTGCAGGCACACGTTATACCAATGTTGTACTAAAGGACATGCCACACTGTCTTCAAACAGCAATACAAACATTGACTCAGCAGACACCCATTCAGTCTGTGAATAGGCAGGTGATACACAACAGATCACTTTCTGGAAAACACACCCACAAACACAAGTATGCCAAATCATACATTACAAGCTGCAGTCAAAGCAGACTTACATGCTAAACATCCACCTTACAATATGTGTGACAGATCCACTAGCCAAACTGTTATTCATGTTGTGGACTAGAATTCCAAACCATGGCTCAATGCTACATAACAGTTCAACATTTTTAGATTTCAATCAGCATTATAAGCACAACTATCGTGTGATGATTTCCTGAATTTTAACCAATATGCATGTTACTGTAAAAAAAAAACAGACCTGTAGACAGGATCAGATTTATTTCATTTCATAAAGCAGAAAAACTAATCAACATACATCTCTCCCGCTGCTGCTCCTCAAGCCTTTGCATCCACTTGATGTGCATGGCTCAATTCCTTTTCCAATCCTCCTCACCTGAAAACAGGAAAGAGAAAGCATGAATGGTGTTTTCCTAAAATAGCAATCATATACATTGCTCAGAATAGTTTCTAGATAATTTACTCCTGAAGAATGTTAGATACCCATCAAACGTATTCTTCACTGTTATATAAAGGCGTCAATATCTCTGAATACAGATTAGAGAACATGAGATTGAAAGCTCGGACTACAATGTACATTCAAACTCTAACCTTAAGAGCTACCTGCCCAGCTAATCCATCATGACAGTGAAAAGACTTCTTTTTATGACATCACCTGCATAGAGGAAGGTCTACTAATACTGATCCTAGATTAAGATTTCAAAGTGTAAACATTTGGTGGTCATGCAGCTAAAGAGTTTGAAGCACTCCATTCATGTCAGGTCTCTGTTCAGAAACATTAGCAGTACTGGAAACCATTCATTCCTCAGATTGTGGGATGGTGTCATGTAGCATAGAGCTTCCATGAACAGAACCAATCAAGTTGCTGTACATAAGGGACACAGTAAGGTATGTGTGCGGACTAGCATCACTAACAAAACGCATACGTCTTCCCTGCTCTGCATTTCAACGCATACGTCTTCCCTGCTCTGCATTTCAACGCATACGTCTTCCCTGCTCTGCATTTCAACTGTTAGTCTGCCCATCCCACTCCATCATACGTTGAGGGTGATCTTGTTTTTGAACTAAATGTAATATTTAATGATAAAACAGAGCTTGATATCACTTTTACAAAGTATACAATATTAACTAAAGAATTGATCAGACATATAACAGACTATAGCGAGTTTACCGACCCTGCAGTTAAGCAGCTGATGTTAATGGAACATTACAGATTATGCATATATTCATAGTATTTTGACAAATAACCAAGTTCTTTGCAATCATGATCAAAATATAAGTTAATATCAATAAGTGGAATATGTTTCGCTACATAAATGCTATGGGTAGATTAAACCAAGATAACAATTTCAGATATGTGTCCCTATGTGGCTTAGCATGCCAGTATTTAAGCATGCTGGCTGGCCTGTTTCCTTACAAGCCAAGCTAACAAACAGCCTGTGTTCTTTTTAAACAAGCAAGTACTGTTCTACTGTTATAAGAGCATAACAGATTATGGCCATATTCGTAGGAATTCAATGACTAACTCTGCTATTTGCAAACATGCACAACATAAATATTAATATCAGTTATTGGAATATGCTTCTTCAAAGAAATGCTATTGGTGAAGTAAACCAAGGTAACAATTATAGATATGTTTCCCCTGTGTGGATTGGAACCCACTGTATGCCAAAGTTTAGACAGGTGTCCAGTTGCCTTACAGGCCAAGCTAACTGTTAGAAGGGATTTCATTTTAAACAACAGCCACCACAGATGTTTATTATAATTCCTGTGGAGAAAGGATAAAATACTGAAACTGCAAACACTTATTGGGCATTTTATTGTAAAGAAATAACAGCTAATAACACATAACTGAAAGCATATCTGTAAGCAGTCAGACAGGCATTCCTGTTTGGCTTAAATAAATGTGTCTGTGTACTTTATTAGGAGGAATGAATTAATTAAGTGATGTATGGGCTTTTATTCCAATGTATAATGGTGAAGTACACATTACTGTGGTACTATAATGGAAAACTCCAGAGTGCACAGTCATCCCTGGCCTATGTTACATAGGCGTCAATGATACATGATGACACTGGCTATGTCAAATGATGTCGTTAGATGTTGAAAAACATTGATAAATGGTACATCTATAAAGGTCTTAATTGTGTATATTATAAACATTATTAAATAAATTAACAGTATGGCAATTGAACCCACAGTTAAACGGACAGCAGTTACCATGTTTACTTAATTATTTGTCACAAAAGCTATTGTTTGCTTATAAAAACTATCTGCTGATATCTATATATATTTATATATGGGACATAGATATACAGTGCATATAAAAAATTTACACACCCATGTTAAAATGCCAGGTTTTTGTGTTATAAAAAAATGAAACCACAATAAATCATTTCAAAACTTTTCCCACCTTTAATGTGCCCTATAACCTGTACAATTCAATTGAAAAACAAATAAATCTGTTAGAGGAAATTATAAAAAATAAAAAAACATAAAATACGCTGGTTGCATAAGTGTGCACACCCTTAAACTAATACTTTGTTGAAGCATTCAGTCTTCTTGGGTACACATATGCCATGAATTAAAGAGACTCTGATTAAGCCCAAATAAATTTCAGCTGTCCTAGTAGGATTTTCTTAACATTTACTCAGTTGCCTGCTACAGCAAAAGCCATGGTTCACAGACAGCTTATAAAGCATCAAAGGGATCTCATTGTTGAAAGGTATCAGTCAGGAGAAGGGTACAAAAAAATTTCCACAGCATTGGATATACCATGGAACACAGTGAAGACAGTCATCGAAAAGTGGAGAAAATATGGGACAACAGTGACATTGCAAAGAACTGGACGTCCCTCCAAAATTGATGAAAAGACATGATGAAAACTGGTCAGGGATGCTGCCAAGAGATCTACAGCAGCATTGAAGGCACTTCAGGAATTTCTGGAAAAAAATGGTTGTGTACTATATGTGACAACAATCTCTCGTATTTTCCATATGTTTGGAATATGGGGTAGGGTTGCAAGATGCAATCCTTTTCTTACACAGAAAAACATCTAGGCCCAGCTAAAATTTGCAAAACAATACATCAAGTCTCCGAAAAGCATGTGGGAAAATGTGGTGTCATTTTGGCCACAATTCCAGAAGGTATGTTTGGCGCAAAAACAACACTTTGCATCACCAAAAGAATACCATCCCCAGAGTGAAGCATGGTGGTGGCAGTATCATGCTTTGGGGTTGCTGTTATTCACATGGAACTCGGGCTTTAGTCAAGGTGGAAGGAATTATGAACAATTCCAAATACCAGTCACTTTTGGCCCAAAGCCTTCAGGCATCTGCTAGAAAGATGAAGATGAAGAGGAATTTCACCTTTCCACATGACAATGACCCAAAGCATACATCAAAATCAACAAAAGAATGGCTTCACCAGAAGAAAATTAAAGTTTTGGAATGGCCCAGCCAGAGCTCAGATCTTAATTCCAGTAGAAAATCTGTGGGGTGACCTGCAGAGGGCTGTGCACAAGAGATGCCCTGGAAATCTGACACATTTGGAGTGTTTTACAAGGAAGAGAGGGCAAATATTGCCAAGTCAAGATGTGCCATGCTGATAGAATCCTACCCAAGAAAACTGAATGATGTAATTAAATCAAAAGGTGCTTCAACAAAGTATTAGTTTTTGGGTGTGCACACACAACAAAGTATTAGTTTTTGGGTGTGCACACACAACAAAGTATTAGTTTTTGGGTGTGCACACAACAAAGTATTAGTTTTTGGGTGTGCACACACAACAAAGTATTAGTTTAAGGGTGTGCACACACAACAAAGTATTAGTTTAAGGGTGTGCACACAACAAAGTATTAGTTTTTGGGTGTGCACACAACAAAGTATTAGTTTAAGGGTGTGCACACACAACAAAGTATTAGTTTAAGGGTGTGCACACACAACAAAGTATTAGTTTTTGGGTGTGCACACAACAAAGTATTAGTTTTTGGGTGTGCACACACAACAAAGTATTAGTTTTTGGGTGTGCACACACAACAAAGTATTAGTTTTTGGGTGTGCACACACAACAAAGTATTAGTTTTTGGGTGTGCACACAACAAAGTATTAGTTTTTGGGTGTGCACACACAACAAAGTATTAGTTTTTGGGTGTGCACACTCAACAAAGTATTAGTTTTCGGGTGTGCACACACAACAAAGTATTAGTTTTTGGGTGTGCACACACCACAAAGTATTAGTTTTTGAGTGTGCACACACAACAAAGTATTAGTTTTTGGGTGTGCACACACAACAAAGTATTAGTTTAAGGGTGTGCACACACAACAAAGTATTAGTTTTTGGGTGTGCACACACAACAAAGTATTAGTTTTTGGGTGTGCACACACAACAAAGTATTAGTTTTTGGGTGTGCACACTTATGCAAACATCGGATTGTACCTTTTCTATTTTTTATATTTTCTTCTAACAAATTTTTTTGTTTTTCAATTGAATTGTACAGGTTAGAGGTCACATTAAAGGTGGGAAAAGCTTTCAAATGATTTTATTGTGGTCTCATTTTTTATATCACAAAAACATGGCATTTTAACAGGAGTGTGTAAACTTTTTATAGCCACTGTATCTGTAAATCTGTAGGAATGCTCAGGTATGCATATTGACACTTACTGTAGGGATCCAAAGGCTGCCTACTCACTTTGGTGACCCTCCTTCATAGCTCCTCCCCATCACCTATACAGGTCGTCATAGCAGTGGTGAACTGCACTCCAGTGGGGTAGATCCTATCCTTCTTTGGTGCTCCCTTGCGATCTGGTTCCATATGTCTATCATGGCTTTACCAGAAAGGCTCATCCAGACTCTGCTACACTTTGCTGTGAAGGAAAGGTTAGTTTGCTGTTATTTTTTGTATTTCTGTATTGCCTTTCTATATTTTGAATACTGTAGTTTGTTTTCTTTACCTTGTGTTTTGCTTGCATTCTGTTTTAACAGCATATTAAAACTTCAAAAGAGACAACACCTCTCTCTGTTCTGAGTCAGGCAGAATACCACTGTCTTTCTAGTTGCCCGCCTCTTATGTTAATCTGACCATATATCTCATTTCTCTCTACTTTCACTGGCTTATGTGAGTAATCACAAAACCATCACTTTTGAAATCCCACCCCTTCAATTATTTAAATTTATTGGCCATCCTACAGTATTTCATAGTACCAAAATACAAAAGTAACCACCCCTTTCAGTCCATCTTGCTGTTTTAAAAATAGTAACTCTCCACTAAACCTTAACTTTTAAACAGGTAAAACTCAAGTTACCTACTTTCATATCTAACTTCTCTAGTGCACACTGCAGAGTGCATTCTTTTCAATCTTACCTTTAAGCATCCCTGTTACTAGCACTTTCTCTAATACCTAAAAGATCATCTCTACTTGACTCCAAGTAGACTTTTCTCTATCTGTTAAACCTAGCACTTGCTCCTACAGTACTTATTACCTTGATACGGCACTCTTATAGATAGCACCCCAAAAGGCAAACCCCATTTCTCGGTCACCCACATCCCCGGAACCTCTTTTAAAGTTTTTGTCTAGTCCTTCTAGCATGTCGAGGATCAGTTGCTAGTGTCCTCTCCTGCTCAGCTGGTGAACCTGGGAATATTGAGGCAATGTTACAATTGCCTCATGTACACAGACAACCCTCTCCTCCTCCCACAAAACACAAATACATGCGAGAGATGCAACTATATGGCCAAACTGGAGGCTGAGCTCTCTCAACATAGGACTGGCAAGACCAGTCAGGAGGAGAAGGTTACCACACACACTATAGACCCAGTCTCACATAGTACCATCACAACCTCAAATCATACACATAAACACACAAAGACATACTCGGCGGCTCTGATCAAAAATCTACCAAAACAGCAGAGGCCACCAAAGCAGACACCCAAACAACCACCACCTTAGAACACAACACCTGCAACACATAGACCTCACAGTCAGAGTGTCAAACAGTCACAGCCCTTAAGGCCAAACACAATGCCAGACACACTAGTCATTGGTGACTCCATAGTCAGACACACTGACGTCCCGCTCACCAGACTGAGTAAGGAGAAGGTCACAGTAAGCTGCCTGTCGGGCGCTAGAATCCGCCACATAACGCAAGCACTCAGGTCTCTCAACAGCAGGTACAAATACGACTCAGTCATTGTCCACGCTGGTGTAAACGACCTGAGACGCACCTCCTTGGACTACATGAAAAGAGACATTGAGGAGCTCTCTGATTATGTAGCCCAGGCAGGTATGACCCTGACCTTGAGCAGTATCCTACCTTCACCAAGAATGATGCCACAATACAGAGATAAGATGATCAGCTTTAACAATTGGCTTAAACTCTGGTGTCATTCAAAGGGGATCCAATGTCTGTCTGCCTGGGATGACATGCTGGACAAGCCACGCTGCTTCACAAGGGATGGCTTGCACCTGTCACCCCTGGGATTCCGGATATTGGCAAAGGCTCTTGCCACCCCATAGTGCCTTTTTAGGCAAGGCTCAAATTCTAAACCTACCACCCTAGAACACAAAAAGGAAAAAACTAAGGGTAATGCTGCTCAATGCCAGAAGTCTAAATCTCAAAATGCACGCACTCGAGGCCCTTCTCAGTATGGAGAACATCGATGTCTGTGCAGTGACAGAAACCTGGTTCAAGGCTCCTGAGAGCACCCCAGCACTATCAGGTTTTACCTCTTATCATGCGTTCCGGCCCCAAAATCCGGACAATACCAAGAAAGGAGGGGGGGTATCCATATTCATCAAAGACACCCACACCTCAAGACTGGTGGCAACGCACGATGCATCGGAGACCATCCAGGTGCAATTAACCATAGGCAAGACTGCTGTGCAAATTGTAGCATGTTACAGGCCACCCTCACAAACTCAGGAACCTCACATGGCCTTCCTGAAAACACTAGACGGGATAAATGTATCACCAAACACCATCATACTAGGTGACTTCAATTACCCTAATATAGACTGGAAACACTACTCAAGCCCAAACACCCTAGCCCAAAAGTTCCTGGAATTCATAAACTCAAATGCCATGGAACAACTAGTCACCATCCCCACAAGAGGAGAAAACATACTTGATCTCATCATCACGAACATGGGAGCACAATGTTCAACACCGGAAGTATACCCCTCACTGGTGAGATCAGATCACAAACTAATCTCGCTGGAGGTCCTCATCCCACCCCCACCTGAAATAAAAAAGACCACAGTAAAGAACTTCTTGAAAGCCGACTTCACACTTCTAAAGACTACTGTGGTCTCCTTTAAGGCCCCCGAGCCGGCGGAAAACAGTACTCAAGATGCTGAATCACTTACAAATGCCTTCTACCAGCACCTGCAGGACTGCATGGATAAGGCAATCCCAAGCAAAACAAAGACTCTTTGTACCAAAGGCAAGCGTCCAGTCTGGTGGACCCCAGCCATAAACAAACTCTACAACAAAAGGAGGAAGCTACTACAAGATAGAGCAAAATCCTTAAAAGGTAAGACACCCTTGATCACTATAAGTAAAAAACTAAGAGCTCTCATAAAATCATCCAAAGCAAATTTTGAGAGAAAAATAGCTAAAGACTCAAAAGACAATCATAAGGTCTTCTTTAGCTATGTTAGAAACCTGGGAGGAAACTCCCAGATATGCTCAGAACTAGTTCAAAATGATGTGAAGATTACTGATCCTACAGACATTGCCAACATACTGGCTGACAGGTTCAGTGCAAACTTCTCCCCCCCCCAAAAGGAGAGATATCTATACCAAGCGATTGCAGCCCCCAAACATCTCCGGCCCAAGTGAGAACTGCTCCCTCCAAAGCAAAAACACAGCATCCATGGGACCTGATGGTGTCCCCGGCTGTGTGCTCCACGAACTCAGCGAGGAATTAAACCCACAGCTAGGACAGCTGTTTAATCATAGTCTTACCTCTGGATACGTACCCAGGGAGTGGCGCACTGCAACTGTGGTCCCACTTCACAAAGGCGGTGCCTCCACCGATCCTGGAAATTACCGGCCCATTAGCTTGACAAGCCTTATCTGCAAAGCCATGGAGAGGATCATAATGGACCTCATAAATAAAGACATAGGGAATTTGCAGACTTTGGATCCATCCCAGTTTGGCTTTGTCAAAGGCAGATCATGCCTTCTAAACTTGGTTGACTTTTGAAACAGTCACCAAAGCCATTGATGAGGGAAAGGCAGTCCATACAGCCTACCTCGATCTGGCGAAGGCCTTGATACAATACCCCACTCAGGTATCATTGAAAAACTCATCAGCTTAAATGTTAACCCATACATCACAAGATGGGTTGCAAACTGGCTGAGTGACAGAACCCACAGGGTCAGAGTTGCTGGCGCCATGTCAGACTCAAAGCCTGTCACAAGTGGTGTACCACAGGGCTCAGTCCTGGGCCCACTCTTGTTTGGCATCTACTTTTCCAAAGTACAAGCAAACACAGGAGGGTTATGGCTGACAAAGTTTGCAGATGACTGCAAACTGGGCGCCATAGTAGAAAACACATCTGACACAGATATCCTTCAGAAGGGTCTCACAGAAATGGATAACTGGTGCCAGAGCCATGGCCTAAAGTTAAATGCCAAAAAATGCATAGTCATACCCTTCGGGAAAAACAAGGTTACCCCTAGCTACCTAATAGGTGGCAATCCACTGAGCACAGAAGAAGTTATCAGGGACCTGGGGACCCAGGTTGATAGTAGTCTGTCATTCGACACCCATGTAGCTAAAGTAGTTAGGAAGACCTTCTACATTGCCCACCTTATCATGAAGGGATTCTCATCTAGATCAAGGGAGGTCATAGTCTCCCTATACTCATCACTCATCAGACCAATGATTGAGTACAATGCCCCATTCGAATGTATCTGACCCGACACTTGCAGCAGCTGGAGAGGCCACAAAAGTTCCTCACCAAAAGGATAAAGGGTCTCAAACATCTGTCCTATGCTGCCCGACTGAAAGAACTCCAGCTCTATTCAGTCGCGTACCGCTTGCTCAGAGGTGACCTTTGCCTAACATACAAGGCCATGTCAAACCCAGATTTGATGAATATGCTTCATCTCAAAAATCTAGATCCGTCAGAGCCACAAGGGCGGAGACTTAAACCTCGACACGGCTATTAATAGGACGTGCTGGAGGGATAGATTCATCACCCAAAGACTCCCTATGCTGTGGAATAAAATCCCGGTATATGTGAGGCAGAGCACCTCGCTGGCCTTGTTCAAGAGAAATCTTGACCAATGGATGGGAGATCGCAGATATACCCCAGGGATTACCTCAGTGTCACTGCTCAACAGAGGCACAGCAAAATAATGGGTATAGTTCCCCATACTAAAGGGGTGGCGTAAGCCACAAAACTATGGGCTAGGCTTGTAAATGCCCTCGGGCAGATAGCCTAGTATGAACCTATGAACCTATGAACCTATGGTGAAGTTCCTGGGTCAGGTTCTCATCCTCTGTTCTAATCTGGTGTCCACAAACAACATCTGGGTCATCTCCACGTTGGTCCAGTCAGAGACACAAACATGACTCAGCATCCATGAAGTAGCCATCATGATCCACAACTTGAAGAACTCTGAAAAATACAAACATAGAGAAATCCTCACTGAGTTACAATTCAGTTCACAGTTAGGAATGGTCTGATGACTAAATGTATTAAAATCAATATTTGAACGTTGCTCTGATGTCATGCTATCAGATTATTGACAGATAATGGACATGTGCCACACATGTTACTATTTGTCAATACCTATTGGGTGTTTATGCGTTACACTTGTATATTATGATGCATGAATGGGATTCCAAAACCTTGTATTTTGATGAACTCCATTAATTATGCATGGTAAAAATGATACTTAAAGGTAGGTGCACACAGGCCAAGGGGTACAATGGTAGGTAAAAATGATTCTTAAAGGTGGGTCCACACAGGCCAAGGGGTACAATGGTAGGTAAAAATGATACTTAAAGGTGGGTCCACACAGGCCAAGGGGTACAATGGTAGGCAAAAATGATACTTAAAGGTGGGTCCACACAGGCCAAGGGGTACAATGGTAATTGGTATCATTTCTGTTTTGGTGATTATTACACCAGTTTAAGTTAGTCATTTTCAATGGTAGATGTTTAAATTAATTTTAACCAAAAATGTGATCCTTAGCAGAAGTAGTAATAAGTTACTGAACTGGTGTTTGTTGAATTTATGCATACAGGTGTTGCTATTTTAAATAATTGATTTCACTCCCATGTGCAGTTGGATAGACAGGTTTACATTACAAATGTGTACGGTGTATAAAGGCAGATTTACAGATCATCCACAATTCTTACTGGTAATTCCTTGCACTCCATGGCGTAACTACAGAAACCTTATCTCTATGTACTACGTTATATTGATACTACGACATTTATTAATTCATGTTTTCTAACAAAACTGTTTAAAACATTCACTTTTGCTGGTAAGGATATTTCTTCAATTATGCTACTTAACAAAGATATTATCACTACTAGCTCAACATACAAAGGATGTGTACTCTCTGGGGCCTGCCTATGCATACTGAGATTTTCTGATGTATTCCGTAATTTTTCAGTTGTTATTTTCTGTATTACTGCTATTTTCGTTGGGTGTAGACTCCTGTGGCATGATGCTGTTGCTTTTGGACCTTCATTCAACATGTATATAGTGTGATGGGTTCTAATACCACTCACAGGCTCTAAGGATATTATAAGTTATGTTCATTTTACATACATGTTGTATGAAGGCATTTTTGTTACTTTTATTTGTCACATTATTATTTGTTACAGACAGTGTTATATAGACCTTTGTAATGCACAAGAATACTTATTGTTTAAGTTGAAATATGCTGTTCACAGAATGAATTGCATAAATTGACTAACACAGGAATATTATCATGTGCATATCACTGTGTTTCAGATGGCCAGTCATCTTATGGGTGGCAATTCCTCTCACCCAAGAAAATGAAATCATAGTTGATACTCTCTGGCAACATGGACAGAGACTTCTTGGCCATTCTAGTGATACAGTTTGGAGACATGAAATCTGGACAGATCTCACCAACATGACAAGTGCAGCGGCAAAGTTGAGATGTACACACACATACAGGCAGGTTGAGGATGATGAACATAAGTCTTATGATATATTCATACAACTGAAGCACAGACAGACCAGTTTAAACAACATGTGTAATGCTGTTTTTATTAATATTCACAGGTCCATCTACTGCAGGAGTAAACCAGAAAATGGCAGGTGAGTGTCTCCATACTGTTATTGTGACCAATACCTGTTATTGCCTGAGCTTTATTTCACGGCACTACTGTTTACTGTTGTATTGCTATTTTTCTAATATTGTACACTCCAGGTACATCCAGTGGAGGCCCAAACCATGCAGGTTCAAGTTCAGACACACCAAGTATATAGGTTTATAGGTTCATAGGTTCATACTAGGCTATCTACCCTGGGGCATTTATAAGCCTAGCTTGATTGTGTTTGGCTTACACCACCCCTTGATTTGAGTATACTGTGCCCTTTTTAAAGTTTAGTTTACTGTGCCTCTGTCTAATAGTGACACGGAAGTAATCCCCGGGGCAAACTACGATCCCCCATCCACCCATCAAGATTCTTCTTGAAGAGAGTCAGTGAGGTGCTCTTCCTAACATGAATTGGAATTCTATTCCAGAGCGAAGAGAGCCTCTGGGTTATGAATCTGTCCCTCCAGCATGTTCTATTTATTTCTGTGCTGAGGTTCAAGTCCCTCGAGCATGTGGCTCTAAGGGATATAGATTTACTGAGGTGGAGCATGTTCATTAATTCTGGGTTGGACATAGCTTTATATGTCAGGCATAGATCGCCTCGAAGTAGGCGGTATGCAACTGAGTAGAGCTGGAGTTTTTTTAACCGAGCAGCATATGACATCTGTTTGAGTCCCTTGATCCTCCTGGTGAGGTACTTTTGGGGTCTTTCTAATTGCTGCAGGTGTCGGGTAAGGTACATCCCAAAGGGGGCATTGTATTCTATGACGGGCCTGATGAGGGATGAATAAAGGGGCACGATTACCTCTCTTGATCTAGATGTGAATCCTTTCATGATGAGGTGGGCTATGTAGAAGGTCTTTCTAACCACTTTGGCAATGTGGTTGTCAAAGGAGAGATTGCTATCAACTTGGGTCCCCAGATCCCTAATTACTTTCTCTGTACTTAATGGGTTACCACCTATGTGGTAATTCATGGGCACATTGTTTTTGCCAAAGGGTATGACTATACACTTTTTGGCATTTAGCTTTAGACCATGGCTCTGGTACCATTTATCCATCTCTGCGAGACCTTTATGAAGGATGTTTGTGTCAGCTGGAGATTCGATTATGGCACCCAGTTTGCAGTCATCTGCGAACTTGGTGAGCCATAGTCCTCCCACGTTGGCCTGTACCTCAGAAAAGTAAATACCGAACAGGAGAGGTCCCAGGACAGAACCTTGTGGGATGCCACTTGTGACCAGTTTCGAGTCTGACATGGCTCCAGCAACTCTGACTCTGTGGGTTCTGTCTTTGAGCCAGTTTGTGACCCATCTTGTGACATAGGGGTTTATATTTAGGCTGCATAGCTTATCTATAATGCTCGAGTGGGGTATTGTGTCAAATGCCTTTGCGAGGTCCAGATAGGCTGTATGGACTACCTTCCCTTCATCTATGGCCTTGGTGACTGTTTCAAAGAGATCGACCAGGTTCAAAAGGCAGGATCTGCCCTTAACGAAGCCAAATTGGGTAGGATCTAGTGTCTGTAGGTCCCCAATGTCTTTGTTTATGAGTTCCATGATGATCATCTCCATAGCCTTGCATACTAGGCTAGTCAGGCTTATGGGGCGATAGTTTCCAGAGTCCGCAGAGGTGCCACCTTTGTGTAGTGGGACCACTGTTGCTGTACGCCATTCTTTGAGCACATATCCTGTAGTGAGGCTGAGATTGTACAGCAGTTTTACTTGAGGGATTAGTTCTTCTTGGAGTTCATGTAGGACGCAACCCGGGACTCCATCTGGTCCCATGGAAGCAGTGTTTTTTGCTTTGGAGAGGGCGGCCTTCACCTGAGCATCAGAGATGTTTGGGCGGCTGCACTCTGCCGGGATAGATACTTGCTCTTTTGGGGGGGAGGGGGTGGAGAAGGTTGCACTGAACCTGTCTGCCAGGATATTGGAGATGTCTGTGGGTTCAGTGTATTTTTTGTCATTTAGAATCAACTCTGAACAAGTCTGGGGGTTGCATCCCAGGTTCCTAACATAACTGAAAAAAAGCCTTATGATTGTCTTTAGTGTCCTGTGCAATTTTTCTCTCAAAGCTGGCCTTGGAGGATTTTATGAGGGATCGTAATTTTTTGCTAGTACTGATCAGAGATGCCTTCCCTTTTAGGGATTTTGCTCTATCATGTAGTAGCTTCCTCCTTCTGTTGTACAGTTTATTTATGGCTGGGGTCCACCAGACTGGACACCTGCCTTTGGATGATTGGTGTCTTGATTTTGTTTGGGATAGCATGATCCATGCATTCCTGGAGATGTCCGTAGAATGTGTTTATATAGGATTCTGCAGTTTGGGCCGTAGTTTCCACTGGCCCTGGGGCCTTGAAGGATTCCACTTCAGTTTTGAGAAGTGTGAAGTTTGGTTTTGAGAAGTTTTTCACTGTGGTTTTCTGGGCTGGGGGTGGGGTCAGGATTTGGATATCCAGTGAAATTAATTTATGGTCTGATCTTACCAGTGAGGGATATACTTCTGGTATGGAGCATAGAGTCCCCATGTTGGTAATGATTAGGTCTAGTATGTTTTCCCCTCTTGTGGGAGTGGTGACTAGTTGTTCCATAGCATTTGAGTTTATAAATTCCAGGAACCTTTGGGCTAAGGTGCTCTGGCTTGAGTAATGCTCCCAGTCTATGTTTGGGTAGTTGAAGTCGCCCAATATAATGGTGTTCGGAGAGATCTTAGTGTTCTCCAATGTTTTCAGGAAAGCCGAGTGGGATTCCTGACTTTGAGAGGGTGGTCTGTAGGATGCTATAAACTGAAAAGCAGTCTTGCCCACTGTCAGTTGCACATGGATGGTCTCCGATACTTCGTGCACTGCCACTAACCTGGAGGTGTGGATATCCTTGATAAATATGGAAACTCCCCCTCCTTTTGTGGTTTGATCTGGGTTTTGGGGCCGAAAAGCATGATATGAGGTATAACCTGGTAGTGCTGGGGTGCTCTCTGGAGCCTTGAACCAGGTTTCTGTCACTGCACAGATATCGATGTTCTCCATACTGTGGAGAGCTTTGCGTGCATGCATCTTGAGGTTAAGACTTCTGGCATTTAGCAGCATTACCCTTAGTTTCTTGTTCCTTGTGCTGTCTATGGAGGTGGGTTTGACTTTTGAGCCTTGCCTAAAAAAGGCACTATGGGGGTGGCAAGAGCCTTTGCCAATATCTGAAGGCCCAGGGGTGACAGGTGCAAGCCGTCCCTAGAGAAGCAACGTGGCTTGTCGAGCATGTCATCCCAGGCTGACAGACACTGGATCCTCTTTGAATGACACCAAAATGTTAGCCAATTCTTAAAATCGATCATTTTGTCTTTGTACTGTGGCATCATTCTAGGTGAGGGTAAGATGCTGCTCAAGGTCAGGGTCATACCAGCCTGGGCTACATGATCAGAGAGCTCCTCTATGTCTCTTTTCATGTAGTCCAGGGAGGTACGTCTCAGGTCATTCACGCCAGCATGTACAATGACTGAGTCATATTTGTATTTGCTTTGGAGTGACCTGAGTGCTTGCTTTATGTGGCGGATCCTAGCACCCGACAGGCAGCTCAATGTGACCTTCTCTTTATTCAGCCTGGTGAGCGGGACGTCAGTGTGTCTGGCAATAGAGTCACCTATTACAAAGGTATCAGGTGTGTTATTCAACCTTAAGGGCTGTGACTGCTTGGCACACTGACTTTGTGTGCTATGTGTTGTATGTGTTTTGTTTTGGGGTAGCGTTTGCTTGGATGTCTGCTTTGGAGGTCTCTGTTGCTTAGGTAGATTTTTATTTAGAGCCTCCGAGTATGATTTTGTGTTTTTATGTGTTTGGTTCGCTGTTGTGGTGGGACTATGCGATACTGGAATTGTGTTGTGTGAGGTTACCTTCTCCTCCTGATTGGTTACACCAGTTTTGAGATGAGAGAGCTCAGCCTCCAGTTTGGCTATATGGTTGCATCTCTCACATATATTTGAACCTGTTTGGAGGAGGAGAGGGTTGTCCGTGTACATGAGACAGTTGTAACATTGCCTCAAAATTCCCAAATTCTCCAGCTGGATTGGAGAGGAAACCATTGACTGACCTTTGGACATGCTAGAGTAATATAGGCAACTGAATTAAAACGGACCAATAGGGGACAAGGTAATTGTAGAGAGTATAAGAGTAAGTAGTGCTTATGGTTTATTAGTGCTGACTTGTAAGATTACTTATTTGGACCAGTGAGGGGCCTTAGAATGAGAATATGATGTTTAATTTGAGAGATAGAGCAGTTCTAAGGGAAAAAGTGAAGAGCAGACTTTGTTGAGCCAGGAATAGTTTAAACCCAATTAGGTGGCGCTGCCCGATGTTGTGCTATGCACAAAACGTGTAAAACCGCGCAAAAGAGGGTTTTAAGTGAGGGAGATCAAGGAGTTTGGAAATTACCCAAAATGGTCAATAAAACTACAGTTTCAAGGCAGTAACCACTCCCACAGGGGCAGGCAGGCTGGTCAATGTTTATCACTGCCACTGATGAACACAGAGACTTCCCTTTAGCCAAAGCAAACAATGGCCTCCAAGAAACTTACAAACAGTTCAGAACAACACCAAAATTATGATGGATAGCATCAGTGTGTAGGATACATGTGATACATTACATTTATGTCAATCTTTTTCAACACAGAGGCATCTGGTATACACGTGCAATATCCACCATGGGAGTATCTGCAACCCCTGTTACTCTGTTGCATGTGTGTTGCTGTCAGTACGGTTTTTGATAAAGAAATTGTGATGGTCCCCATGCCGGGCAAGTAATCAAGGAACCTGAATCCTCACCACTGACACTGGAGAGGGATGTTCACTTGGAATACAAATGGATACACTCAGTATTTCCAGGTGCAGACTTCTCTGCATCAAGCAGTTTCCCTTAAGACCACAGAGGGAACACACTCAGCCTGATGTCTGGGTTTTTACATGGGTTTACATCAGTTTATCGAATGGCTATTCAGCAAATGCCCATTCATCGAACAACTATTTATCGAAGCTGCTCATCATCGAATGGTGAATATTCACCAGGGCAAACCAGAGGTTGGCCACCATCTGGAATTTACCCATTTCCCCACTGTAGTGTGATTTTGGAGTTGGCATGTTTAGTTAGTGGGGGTGTGGGGGGATAGCCCCCCACCTTGGCAGGTTTTAAATTTTATGCTTATATTTGCTGTTGCTCAGTTGTACAACCACTTGTTTGCCCTGGTGAAAATTCCCCATTTGATGAAGAACAGCTTCAATATATGTGTTCAGTGGCTAGCTAGTCACTGAATAGCCATTTGATGAACTGATGTAGACCCTTCTATATCTGTTTCCCTCCAGGTCCCCAGTAAGAGCTGCAGAGTTAAGTCCTCAGCCGAGTGCCCAAGGCATGTCATCCACCACTCTCTCTGTTAAACCAGTGCTTTGTGTCTCTGCTCCAGGTAGCTGAAACACACACTTTGAGATTTGATTTACACATATATACACACACACACACACACACACACACACACACACACACACACACACACACACACACACACACACACATACATCTGCGAAATGTTGGCACAGGTTTACTAGCTATGCCTCCTTCTGCCCAGACTATAAGTTAGTTATCACTACCACCAAGCACTACAAAGCCAGCTACCTAAGGATCTTGCAATGGTACCCAATAATACTGAGTAAAATTAATATTGAAACAAATGGTAATGTTGACCAAACAGCAAGGCTTTCAGGAGTGATCACAGTTATCACCAAATAAATATATGCAAATAACTCTCAAAGCTTAAATATTTTCTAAAAAGGACCAGCAAGAATGAATAGTTTAAGCATATTTAATAATAAATAATAAAAGAACAAGAAAATACTAAATATCTGTTTACAATAAACACCAGAGATTTGGTCAGAGAAAATATTAAAAATAACACTGATAGAAGGTTTCATGCAGTTAAAGAAAAACAGTACTTCTAATCTTACTTTATTTTCCTGACTAATCTAAAGAGAATTACTGTCCTCTAGTTAAGTAACTTACTACCACAAGACTAGATGGTGTGGGTGAGGGTCTTTCTTGTCAGGTTCAAGACAGCATGCAGAATGCTGAGAGCAATTTCCTACTAATATCTACACATTATTTCAGAGTTGATAACACAATGACATCATATCTGGTCATCTGACTCTGTTTCCCACACTCACCAACACTAGAAGCTCTAGGGTTTAGCACTTATGTGCTACTATATACACAGTCAGAGCCTTGCTCAGATTTCCTGGAGGTCATAAAACCATAAAACACTTCTCTTCTTCCTACAGCAGCTACAAGCTATTCGTTGGCACAGACTTTGAGTCTCTGTTTCCCTTCAAAACTGTGGGATAACATCTTTATGGCTTAACCCACAAAGTAATTTAACTTCAAAAATATTTTGCAAAGTCAGGTGTATTAAAATTAACCTCTGCACTTCTAGTATATGTTATTACAATGTATACATTTAAACAGTTAAAATAATGCATGCACATCTCTTTTCCTTCCAGCAGGGCACACTTTTGATACATTTTAACACAAGCAAACCTCACAAATATATTTTCAGCACAATCATCTGTACAAATTAGTATGATATACAAATGACATATATTTATAAAATGCCAGCTAGCTGTGCTGGCATATGTTACAAATCCACTGCCCTTATTTTCCTGGAATGGCTGGCAGTACCTCTTATTGTCACACCTCTTCTGCCTTTCAAGTCTCAGACTAGTTTTTCAAGTGCCTCTTGAAAAACATTGCTTAAGAGGAATGACCCTATCTGAGAATTCATTATCCATACCCTGTCTTCAGATTCCTTGGCTGCACCATAGTAACTTGGCATTTTGCTGGCTTTCTCACTGTAGTCATAGATCCCCCTCAGACTGCTCCTGCCTCCTCCTGCAAATACTTATCACAAGGGCTTCCTTAGCATGGTAAGATTTCATCCATCATGTTAACATGGTATGATTTGTGCCCCTGCCTAGCAGTTCTACCATGTAATTAACAACACTGACCTTCCTTACCAATTTGAAGTGTCCCTCCCAATCTGCCTGAAGCTTTTTGTGTCTGAAAGAAATGAGAATCATAACCTGGTGCCCCACAGAATACTCTCTGCTCAAGCATTCCTGTTATACCAGACCTTTTTCTGCTGTTGATCTCCTTCCAGGTTTTCCCGGGCCAAGCCCATGAGCTCCCTGAGCCTTGTCCTGAGCTTTAGGACATATGCCACAGCAGACTCATTGAGAGATTTATACTTGCCCTCCCACTCAACATAAATCAAATGAAAAAGTTCCCTCAGCCTATGCACATACAGTAACTCAAAGGGTGAAAACCCTGTGGATTTCTGGGGTACCTGTCTCCAAGCAAAGAGTGGTTGGGGCAAATATTTGTCCCACTCTCTCTTAAACTGGTCTGCAAATGTCTATAGCATGGTCTTTAGTGTAGAGTTTAACCTCACCACAAGATCATTAGTCTGGGGATGGTAGGGGATGGTCTTTAGGAGCTTCACCCCACAGTGCTTCCATAGACAAGTCAGCAGGTCTGACATGAAATTGGCACCTCTGTCAGTCAGTATTTCTCTTGGGAAACATATCCTGCTGAAAATCTTCAGCAAAACATTTGCCACCTTCTCTGCCTCCATGGAGGACAGAGCTGTTGTCTCAAGGTGTTTAGTACTATAATCTACTACCACCAGGATATACTTCTTCCCTGTGGAGCTTAAGATACTCAAAGGCCTCACAATATTCATATCTACCTTCTAAAATGGCTCCCCAATCACAGACAAAGGCATCATAGAAGCTTTGACTTTGTCTGTTGCCTTGCCTACTTTCTGGAACTGCTCACAGGTACTGCAGTACCCTGTTACATCCCTAGCAACCCCAGGCCAGTAAAATATCTGCATAATATGTCTCTTGGTATGCTTTATGTCTATATGACCTGCAAAATGAATGCATGGGCTCTGGCTATAGGTGCCAGATGGTAGGCTCTAGGTACTACCAACTGCTATATTACCTCACCCTCAAGCCCTCCCTCAGAAGTCAACTCTCTGTACAGTAACCCTTTGTTCCTGTATACAGATTCCAATTTTCCTTGAGAATCAGATGCCTCCCTAGCTACTTCCCTCAAGTCTCTTAGTGTAGGGTCAGAGAGCTGAGCCTGTCTCAGCTCTACTTTTGTGACTCGTCTCAGCTCCCCTTCCACAGGAAGTCTGGTATCCTCTAATAGCGGTGCCCCACTGTCAGCCTGGGTACTACCACTCACTTCTGCCCTTGCAGTCACTCTGTCCAAGGGAACATCAGTAGCTACCACCAGCTGTGGTTCTTCTTCAGGCTCTCTCATGCAGGGTAGCTCCCTCCCTGAAATAGACATCTCACCAGCCCTGGCTTCAGGTGTGGTGTCTGTCTTCATCTTCCCCAGGCTACCAGATCCACATACCTATCTCCAAGCCTAACTGCATGTAACTGCATGAACACAAAGTATTGCATTAGCATAATCAATCCCTATCAGGACATCTGCAGGGATATCCTCAAACACACCCACTTGCTTGCGTCTTTTTCCATCTTCCCCGTCAAGGTGAACCCTGGCCAAAGGCAGTTGGAATGGCGAACCTCCTAAAGCTCTGACTGGAGTGGACTGCTCAAGCAAGTACTGTTCCACTTTAACCACTGCCGCCTTCACAATTGTTATGTCAGTGGCTGTGTCTCTCTTTGCAGTGGCTTGTTTTTCATCCACTAAGATAATATATAACCTCTTGTGATAGTTTGATATCCCTGTTGTCTCCAGGCAACTTACCACTGGCATACTGTTATTACCAATTTCTGGGTCCCCCACCTTTTGTTCCCCACCTTGCTTCTGTGGATATCTATATACTACATGGCCACACTGGTTACATTTAAAACATTTAACCCTTGATCCCTGCTGTGAACCTCAACTAGTGGCTTCCCCTGTTACTGATGAACACTGTTGAGGTGATTTAGGCTGCTCACCATGAGTTTGCTTATATCCATGTGCAGCACTGGGTATCCCTTTCCTGTGCAGTGATGTCCTACTTGCTAAGTACAGATCCCCTTTCTTCCTCAGCTCATCCACAGAGTTGCATTTTCAGTCTCTCAACCAGATTCTCATGTCCTCAGGCAAAGTGCTAAGGGCATGTTCCCTCACCAAAAGGTCTGTCAGCCTTTCAAAAGTGGTGATCTTACACCCACTCACCCACCTATGAAAATAAGTGCTTAACTCAGTGAAATAATTACACACACTATCATCTACCTTGGGTCTATGCTGACAAAACTTTTTTTCTGTAACCTTCAGGTGTTAAATTAAAACATTCAAGTAAACATTTCTTTACTTTATCATAGTTTAAACAATCAGTATCAGACAATTTAGAAACAGCAGTTACAGCTTTACCATAGAGTAAGAGGGTCTGGAACCATACACAGAGCCCTTGGTCAACCTCATACTGTTTACATACTCTTTCAAATATACGAATAAAACAATCAAAATTATCACTCTGTGTAAATTGTGGAAGACATTTACTGACCTTTATTGCTTCTGGGGTTTGGTTATTCCCTTCCCCGACTACCTCCATGATCCTGGAGAAGAGACAGCATCTCCCTCTCATGTTGATGCCACTTCTAATTTTCTTAAGCCCCCAAATGTCTCTGTCTCTCTGCTGATTATAATTCCATCTATTTTACCTGCCTCAGTCTCACTGCTGATTCTAATTCCATACGTATGACCTCCAGTTCAAGTATCTTTAACTTCAGATGGATTTTTAAGTCCTCTGAGGAAACATTGAACTGTCCTTTTTCTGAGGACTGCAAATTCCCATCAACTGGTTGCTGGTCTGAGCTGTGACTAAGGCTAAAGTCATTTTCTCTTTAGTCAGGTTGGCATGGATCAGTCCTTTGGGTTCACACACCTTGGCCAAATGGTTATTTGTCAGCTTGCCATAATTGTCTGCTGACATTTTTGCCTGCTCTCCCTAACTAAACAAAACTAACAAAAAATAAATGAAAACTACTGTGACATAAAACTCTGAATGTTCACCATTTGGGTGCTGAGAGAATGCACACCTTTAGTGACAACTGCTTACAGGCTGCAGAAGTTTAATATCCCACCATTGCTCACCAATATGTGATGGTCCCAGCACTGCCACCAATAAGTGATCCCACCAGTGACACCATAATGCGATGGTTCCCACTCTGCACCCATAATCAAGGAGCCTGAATCTTCACCAATGGCATGAGGGAGGGATGTTCACATGGAATACAAATGGAAAAACTCAGTATATCCAGGTGCAGACCTCTCTGCATCAAGCACAGTTTCCCTTAAGAGCAGACAGGGAACACATTCAGCTCTGGGTCAAGGTTTCTAAAGCTGTATCCCTTCAGGTCCCCAGTAAGACTCCCCAGTGGTACAGCTGCAGAGTTAAGTCCTCAGCTGAGTGCCCAAGCTAAGTTGTTGACCACTCTCTCTGTGAAGCCAGTTTCATATCCCTGCTCCAAGTAGCTGACACATATGCACTTTCAGGTTTGATTTTCACACACAGACACACACACACACCTGGGAAAGGGTGGTACAGGTTTACTAGCTATGCCCCCTTCTGCCCAGACTATAAGGTGGTTTTCACTGGCACTATGCCCTTCAAGGCCAGCTACTTAAGGTTCTTCCAAACGTACCCAATTATACTCAGTAAAACTAATATTAATGCAAATGGTAATGTTGACCAAGCAGCAAGGTTTTCAGGAGTGGCCACAGTTATAACCAAATAAATATATGCAAATACTGTCAAGTTTAAATGTTTTCTAACAAGGAACAGCCACAATGAAAAGTTTAAATATATTTAATAATACATAATAAAAGAACAAGAAAATACTAAATATCTATTTATAATAAACACCAGTATTTCCGTTGCAGAACATATTAAAAATAACATTGATGGAAAGTTTCACACAGTTATAGAAAACATTATTTTTAATCTCACTATATTTTTCTGACTAATCTAAAGAGAATAGCTGTTCCATAGTTAGGTCACTTACTACAGCAAGGCAAAATTATATTGGTGATGGTCTTTCTAGTCAGGTCCAAGACAGAATGCAGAATACTGAGAGCAATTTCCTACTAATATCTAAATACTATTTGAGAGTTGATTACACAAAAACATTACATCTGGTCATCTCCCACACTCACCAACACTAGTAGTTGCTAGGATTTTGCACCTATGAGTTACCATATACACAGACAGAGCCTTGCTCAGATCTCCTGAAAGTCAGAAACCATAAAACATGCCCCTTCTTCCTACAGGAGTTAAAACTATTCTCTAGTACAGAGATTACATCTCTGGCTCCCTTCAAAATTGTGGCTAACAACTTTATGGCTTAACCCGTAAAGAAATGTAATTTTAATAATATTTTGCAATGTCAGGTTGATTAAGATTAACCTCTTCACTTCCAGTATATGTTTTTACAATGTATACATTTAAACAGTTATAATAATGCATGCACATCTCTTTTCCTTCAAACAGGGCACACTGTTGATACTTCTTAACACAAGCAAACCTCACAAATACAGTTTCAGCACAAGCATCTTTACAAATCAGTTTGATATACAAATGACATATAATTATTTACAAAATTCCAGCTAGCTGTGGTTACAAATCTACTGCTCTATTTCTCCTGGCATGGCTGGCAGCACCTCCTATCATCACAGGCATGACTATGTTGTCTTTCTCATTACTTTCCCACTGCAGGATACACAGTACAATCCACAACCTCTCCACAGCAGCAGTCTGTCAGTGGTGGCTATTACATGTGGTTTATACCTGTCCTTACTGTCAATCTTGCTGTCCTCCATTAATACTGTGTCCTTCTTCCAATTTCTAGGACAGTCTGAATCAACCTCATCCTGGGCACATATGAGTGCAATGTGTGTGTCAAATCTTCAGTGTGTTTGAACTGTGTTCACCTGGTTAAAGGCATCAACCTCATAATGTGCAGATATAAGTGCTATGTGTGTGTCAAACCTTCTGTGTGTTTTAACTATGTTCACATATTTAATGGCATCAACCTCATCATGTGCACATATGAGTGCTATGTGTGCGTCAAATCATCTGTGTGTTTTAATTGTGTCCACCTGGTTAATGGGATCAACCTCATCATGTGCACAAATGAGTGCTATGTGTGCATCAAACCTCCTGTGTGTTTTAACTGTGTTCATCTGGTTAATGGCATCAACCTCATCATGTGCACATATGAGTGCTATGTGTGTATCAAACCTTCTGTGTGTTTTAACTGTATTCACTTGGTTAATGGCATCAACCTCATCATGTGCACATATGAGTGCCATGACTGCATCAAAAATTCAGTGTTTTTTAACTGTGTTCACCTGGTTAATGGTGCTAATGCTGTGAATCAACCTCATCATGTGCACATGAGTGCTATGTGTGCATCAAACCTTCTGTGTGTTTTAACTGTGTTCACCTGGTTAATGAAGCTAATGCTGTAAATGAAACTCATAGTGTGCACATATGAATGCTATGTGTGCGTCAAACCTTCTGTGTGTTTTAACTGTGTTCACCTAGTTAATGGCATCAACCTCATCATGTGCACATATGAGTGCTATGTGTGCCTCAAACCTTCTGTGTGTTTTAACTGTGTTCACCTGGTTAATGGGATCATCCTCATCATGTGCACATATGCTTGCCATGTGTGCATCAAACCTGTTGTATGTTTTAACTGTGTTCAACTGGTTAATGGCTTCGACCTCATCATGTGCACATATGAGTGCTATGTATGCATAGACCTTCTGTGTGTTTTAACTATGTTCACCTGGTTAATGGCATCATCCTCATGTGCGCATAAGGGTGCTTATGTATGAGTTAAACCTTTTGTGTGTTTTAACTATGTTTACCTGGTTAATGGCATCAACCTCATCATATACACATATGAGTGCTATATGTGCATCAAACCTTCTATGTATTTTAACTGTGTTCACCTGGTTAATGGCATCATCCTCATCATGTGCACATATGAGGGCTATGTGTGCCTCAAACCTTCTGTGTGTTTTAACTGTGTTCACCTGGTTAATGGTGTTAATGCTGTAAATCAACCTCATCATGCATACTTGTGAGTGCTATTTGTGCGTCATATCTTCTGTTTGTTTTAACTGTGTTCACCTGGTTAATGGCATCAACCTCATCATGTGCACATATGAGTGCTATGTGTGCGTCAAACCTTCTGTGTATTTTAACTGTATTCACCTGGTTAATTGTGCTAATGCTGTGAATCAACCTCATCATGTGCACATATGAGTGCTATGCATGCATCAAACCTTCTGTGTGTTTAACTGTGTTCACCTGGTTAATGGTACTAATGCTATGAATCAACCTCATGTGCACATATGAGTGCTATGTGTGCGTCAAACCTTCTGTGTGTTTTAACTGTGTTTACCTGGTTAGTGGTGCTAATGCTGTGAATCAAGCTCATCATGTTCACATATGAGTGCTATGCATGCTTCAAACCTTCGGTGTGTTTTAACTGTGTTCAAATGGTTAATGGTGCTAATGCTGAGAATCAACCTCATCATGTGCACATATGAATGCTATGTGTGTGTCAAACCGTCTGTGTGTTTTAACTGTGTTCACCTGGTTAATAGCATCAAACTCATCCTGTGGACATATGAGTGCTATGTGTGTCAAACCTTCTGTGTGTTTTAACAGTGTTCACCTTGGTAATGGCATCATCCTCATCATGTGCACATATGAGTGCTATGTGTGTGTCAAACCTTCTGTGTTTATTAAGTGTGTTCACCTGGTTATTGTCGCTAATGCTGTGAATCAACCTCATTGTGAGGACATATGAGTGCTATGTGTGCGTTAAACCTTCTGTGTGTTTTTACTGTGTTCAAATGGTTAATGGCATCAACCTCATCATGTGCACATATGAATGCTATTTGTGCGTCAAACCTTCAGTGTGTTTTAAATGTTTTCACCTGGTTAATGGCATCAACCTCATAATGTGCACATATGAGTGCTATGTGTGCGTCAAACCTACTGTGTGTTTTAATGGTGTTTACCTGGTTAATGTCATCAACCTCATCATGTGCACATATGAGTGCTATATGTGCGTCAAACATTTTGTGTGTTTTAACTGTATTCACCTAATTAATGGCATCATCCTTATCATGTCCACATATGAGTGATATGTGTGCATCAAACCTTCTGTGTGTTTTAACCGTGTTCACCTGGTTAATGGCATCAACCTCATCATGTGCACATATGAGAGCTATGTGTGTGTAAAACCTTCTGCATGTTTAAATAGTGTTCAAATGGTTAATGGCATCAACCTCATTATCTGCACATATGAGTGCTAAGTGTGCATCATATCTTCTGTGTGTTTTGACTGTGTTCACCTGGTTAATGGTACTAATGCTGTGAATCAACCTCATCACGAGCACATATGAGTGCTACATATGTGTCAAACTTTGTGTGCGTCAAAACTTCAGTGTGTTTTAACTGTGTTCACATGGTTAGTGGTATTATACTCATTATGTACACATATGAGTGCTATGTGTGTGTCAAACCTTCTGTGTAATTTAACTGTGTCCACGTGGTTAATGGTGCTAATGCTGTGAATCAACCTCATCAAGTGCACTTATAAGTGACTATGTGTATGTCAAACCTTCTGTGTGTTTTAACTGTGTTCACCTGGTTAATGGTGCTAATGCTGTGAATCAACCTTATCATGTGCACATATGAGTGCTATGTTTGCATCACACCTTTTGTGTGTTTTAAATGTGTTCACCTGGTTAATAGCATCATCCTCATCATGTGCACATATGAGTGCTATGCATGCATCAAACCTTCTGTGTGTTTTAAATTTGCTCACGTGGTTAATGGTGCTAATGCTCTGAATCAACCTCATCGTTTGCACATATGAGTGCTTTGTGTGCGTCAGACCTTCTGTGTGTTTTACCTGTGTTCAGCAGGTTAATGGCATCATCCTCATCATGTGCACATATGAATGCTATGTGTGCGTCAAAACTTCTGTGTGTTTTAACTGTGTTCACCTCGTTGATGACATCAACCTCATCATGTGCACATATGAGTGCTATGTGTGCAGCACACCTTCTGTGTGTTTTAACTGTGTTCATCTAGTTAATGGCATCATCCTCATCATATGCACATATGAGTGCTATGTATGCGTCAAACATTCTGTGTGTTTTAACTGTGTTCACCTGGTTAATGGTATTATACTCAATATTTGCACATGAGTGCTATGTATGTGTCAAACCTTCTGTGTACTTTAACTGTGTTCTCCTGATCAATGGCATAATACTCTTCATGTGCACATGAGTGCTATGTTTGCATCAAACCTTCTGTGTGTTTTAACTGTGTTCACCTTGGTAATGGCATCAACCTCATCATGTGCACATATGAGTGCTATGTGTGTGTCAAACCTTCTGTGTTTATTAACTGTGTTCACCTGGTTATTGGTGCTAATGCTGTGAATCAACCTCATCGTGAGCACATATGAGTGTTATGTGTGCGTCAAACCTTCTGTGTGTTTTTACTGTGTTCAAATCATTAATGGCATCAACCTCATAATGTGCACATATGAGTGCTATGTGTCCATCAATTCTTCTTTGTGTTTTAACTGTGTTCACCTGGTTAATGGTGCTAATGCTGTGAATCAATCTCATGTACACCTATGAGAGCTATGAGTATGTCAAACCTTCTGTGTCTTTTATGTGTGTTCACCTGGTTAATGACATTAACCTCATCATGTGCACATATGAGTGCTATGTGTGCGTCAAACATTCTGTGTGTGTTTAACTGTGTTCACCTTGTTAATGGCATCATCCTCATCATGTGTACTTGTGAGTGCTATGTGTGCATCAAACCTACTGTTTGTTTTAACTGTGTTCACCTGGTTAATGACATCAACCTCATCATGTGCACATATGAGTGTTATGTGTGCGTCAAACCTTCTGTGTGTTTTAACGGTGTTCACCTGGTAAATGACATCAACCTCATCATGTGCACATATGAGTGCTATGTTTGCATCATACCTACCGTGTGTGAACTGTAGTTACCTGGTTAATGGCATCAACCTCATCATGTGCACATTTAAGTGCTATGTGTGCATCAAGCCTTCTTTGTGTGAACTGTTTTCATCTGGTTTATGGCATCAATCTTATCATGTGCACATATGAGTGCTATGTGTGTGTCAAACCTGTTGGGTATGAACTGTGTTCACCTTGTTAATGGCATCATCCTCATCTTGTGCACATATGAGTTCTAAGTGAGCATCAAACCATCTGTGCATTTTAACTGTATTCACCTGGTTAATTGTGCTAATGCTGTGAATCAACCTCATCATGTGCACATATGAGTGCTAAGCGTGCATCAAACCTTCTGTGTTTTTTAACTGTGTTCACCTGGTTAATGGTACTAATGCTGTGAATCAACCTCATGTGCACATATGAATGCTATGTGTGTGTGTCAAACCGTCTGTGTGTTTTAACTATGTTCACCTGGTTAATGGCATCATCCTTATCATGTGCACATATGAGTGCTATGTGTGCGTCACACCTACTGTGTGTTTTATCTGTGTTTACCTGGTTAGTGTCATCAACCTCATCATGTGCACATATGAGTGCTATATGTGCGTCAAACATTCTGTGTGTTTTAACTGTATTCACCTAATTAATGGCATCATCCTTATCATGTCCACATATGAGTGATATGTGTGCATCAAACCTTCTGTGTGTTTTAGCCGTGTTCACCTGGTTAATGGCATCAACCTCATCATGTGCACATATGAGAGCTATGTGTGTGTAAAACCTTCTGCATGTTTAAATAGTGTTCAAATGGTTAATGGCATCAACCTCATTATCTGCACATATGAGTGCTAAGTGTGCATCATATCTTCTGTGTGTTTTGACTGTGTTCACCTGGTTAATGGTACTAATGCTGTGAATCAACCTCATCACGAGCACATATGAGTGCTACATATGTGTCAAACTTTGTGTGCGTCAAAACTTCAGTGTGTTTTAACTGTGTTCACATGGTTAGTGGTATTATACTCATTATGTACACATATGAGTGCTATGTGTGTGTCAAACCTTCTGTGTGTTTTAACTGTGTTCACCTGGTTAATGGTGCTAATGCTGTGAATCAACCTTATCATGTGCACATATGAGTGCTATGTTTGCATCACACCTTTTGTGTGTTTTAAATGTGTTCACCTGGTTAATAGCATCATCCTCATCATGTGCACATATGAGTGCTATGCATGCATCAAACCTTCTGTGTGTTTTAAATTTGCTCACGTGGTTAATGGTGCTAATGCTCTGAATCAACCTCATCGTTTGCACATATGAGTGCTTTGTGTGCGTCAGACCTTCTGTGTGTTTTACCTGTGTTCAGCAGGTTAATGGCATCATCCTCATCATGTGCACATATGAATGCTATGTGCGTCAAAACTTCTGTGTGTTTTAACTGTGTTCACCTCGTTGATGACATCAACCTCATCATGTGCACATATGAGTGCTATGTGTGCAGCACACCTTCTGTGTGTTTTAACTGTGTTCATCTAGTTAATGGCATCATCCTCATCATATGCACATATGAGTGCTATGCATGCGTCAAACATTCTGTGTGTTTTAACTGTGTTCACCTGGTTAATGGTATTATACTCAATATTTGCACATGAGTGCTATGTATGTGTCAAACCTTCTGTGTACTTTAACTGTGTTCTCCTGATCAATGGCATAATACTCTTCATGTGCACATGAGTGCTATGTTTGCATCAAACCTTCTGTGTGTTTTAACTGTGTTCACCTTGGTAATGGCATCAACCTCATCATGTGCACATATGAGTGCTATGTGTGTGTCAAACCTTCTGTGTTTATTAACTGTGTTCACCTGGTTATTGGTGCTAATGCTGTGAATCAACCTCATCGTGAGCACATATGAGTGTTATGTGTGCGTCAAACCTTCTGTGTGTTTTTACTGTGTTCAAATCATTAATGGCATCAACCTCATAATGTGCACATATGAGTGCTATGTGTCCATCAGTTCTTCTTTGTGTTTTAACTGTGTTCACCTGGTTAATGGTGCTAATGCTGTGAATCAATCTCATGTACACATATGGGAGCTATGAGTATGTCAAACCTTCTGTGTCTTTTATGTGTGTTCACCTGGTTAATGACATTAACCTCATCATGTGCACATATGAGTGCTATGTGTGCGTCAAATATTCTGTGTGTTTTAACTGTGTTCACCTTGTTAATGGCATCATCCTCATCATGTGTACTTGTGAGTGCTATGTGTGCATCAAACCTACTGTTTGTTTTATCTGTGTTCACCTGGTTAATGACATCAACTTCATCATGTGCACATATGAGTGTTATGTGTGCATCAAACCTTCTGTGTGTTTTAACGGTGTTCGCCTGGTTAATGACATCAACCTCATTGTGTGCACATATGAGTGCTATGTTTGCATCATACCTACCGTGTGTGAACTGTGGTTACCTGGTTAATGGCATCAACCTCATCATGTGCGCATTTAAGTGCTATGTGTGCATCAAACCTTCTTTGTGTGAACTGTTTTCATCTGGTTTATGGCATCAATCTTATCATGTGCACATATGAGTGCTATGTGTGTATCAAACCTTCTGTGTTTGAACTGTGTTCACCTTGTTAATGGCATCAACCTCATCTTGTGCACATATGAGTTCTAAGTGTGCATCAAACCATCTGTGTATTTTAACTGTATTCACCTGGTTAATTGTGCTAATGCTGTGAATCAACCTCATCATGTGCACATATGAGTGCTAAGCTTGCATCAAACCTTTTGTGTGTTTTAACTGTGTTCACCTGGTTAATGGTACTAATGCTGTGAATCAACCTCATGTGCACATATGAATGCTATGTGTGTGTCAAACCGTCTGTGTGTTTTAACTATGTTCACCTGGTTAATGGCATCATCCTCATCACGTGCACATATGAGTGCTATGTGTGCGTCAAACCTTTTGTGTGTTTTAACTATGTTCACCTGGTTAATAGCATCAAAGTCATCTTGTGCACATATGAGTGGTATGTGTGCATCAAACCTTCTGTGTGTTTTAACTGTGTTTACCTGGTTAGTGGTGCTAATGCTGTGAATCAAGCTCATCATTTTTACATATGATTGCTATGCGTACTTCAAACCTTCAGTGTGTTCAAATGGTTAATGGTGCTAATGGTGCTAATGGTGCTAATGCTGTGAATCAACCTCATCATGTGCACATATGAATGCTATGTGTGTGTGTCAAACCGTCTGTGTGTTTTAACTGTTTCTAACTGTGTTTTAACCATCTGTGTGTAATGTCTGCCAAGTGTGGTGTAGCTATTATAATATCTGTTTCTATAAAAGGGTTCGTGGCTGGCAGGTATGAAGAAAAGGCAGGTAAGTGGTTGATGTTGAAATGTCAATGGGGTAAGGATATTATATGGCTGCTGAAACTCTATAACCCAAATAATGACAATATGCAAACCCGGGCAGATCTACAGTTAAACATGTGACAACATATCAGTCATAAGTCCAGCACTGTGTTGCGATGGACTTCTAAACCATTTTTCTTCCCATGCTGGACAGAATTTCATTAGGGATATCTAGGACATCCAAACCTGCATCACTATCAAATGTTATTTATTCAAAATGGAATATGAGTGGTAGTTGGAGAGTGGCAATTTCATGGCGCAAAGAAATCACATACTTTAGTTACAAAATGGGTATAGCTAGCAGAGCTGATGTGCTCTTGATTGGGCAAAATATGGCTCTGAAGGTCACTTTCTCAGTTATTAGGCCTACCACTTTTTCTTGCTGTAGTGCACTAATATTGTCCTTGACTCTGATGCTGACCTGTCAGTTGAAATTTCAGAGCAGAATAGATCCCTCACGCTACATAAAGAGTTGCAGACAGTCTTTCAAGATGCCACCAGATCCATTGCAAATGAACAGGCTCTTTGTTACTGAGCTATACATACTGATAAGCAAAACACAAAATAAACTAATAAACTGAAAGACCCGTGGAAACTGAACTGCGAGCAGAAAATATTTTAATGATGTGCTTTTCATTTTGTAGTACAAAAACTTCTTCAGATGTCAATGCCAATAAGAAACAAAGTATTAAAAACCATGCTAAATTATCACATGATTAACAACAACCAATCTGTGTTCTCCTGAAAACCAGGAAATGAATCACGAATATTTAAAAGAGACATTTACCTACTATAGATGTTAAAAATGAAAACTGTATGTACATATCCTATAAGCTAAATAATCACAGAATGAAAAATATACAAATACATAAATTATATTCTATCAGGAAAATTATTTATCTTTTTAAACGTTTTAATTTAGGTAAACATGTGATACTACATGAAGTATAAAACCAGTGCAGGCAGGGCTCGAGGTTCAAAACAATAGAAAGTTTAATATACAGCAAACAAATCCTTAGAATACACTAGCACTTTCACCAATAGGCTTCATCAGGTGTGATGTGTTAATACATGTCACTTCCTTTTAAATCCAAATTTAAAATCACATGACCAAAGTATTTAAAATATTTAAAGAAACATGTCTTAAAAGTCTTATACATAACTTATATAAATTACATAAAATATCATTCAAGACAGATTTTACTTCTTGCGTAGTGGTCTAGATCTCAAAGTTGGTCTCAAGGGAATGCAATAGTTTAGTCCATGTCCAACATTAGCTCTCAGTTTTATAATCCATTGAGTTTCTAACTCCTCTGTTTTCAATCTAACATCCCCTTTTGTTTACATAATTCTTGCCTATTACCATAAAACTGAAACAATGTGTGGGGTCAGTCTGTACTGTGTGTTTTGCCAGAGCATTGAACATGGTATTTTTGTTTATATGGTACAAATGTTCTCTAATTCTATCTTTCAACATTCTGTCAGTTTTACCGACATAGAATTTTGTGCATATTTTACACACGGCCAGATAGACTATATGCATACGTAAGCATGTAGCCCTAATGCTAAAATTAAAAACTTCATTTGTATCTGGATGTACAAAACTGTTACTACTGTTTATATATGTACAATATGAACATTTATTGCATGGATTAATACTACCTTGTGTTTCTATATTATAATTTTCTCTAGGATTACATAAATGTCTCCTAAAAGACTTTTTATTTTTAAAAACAAATTGTGGGACCATATCTATGAATCTACTCACTTATGTACTAGTTTTAAGTATATCACAGTTCTTTTTGATGATGCTGGTATACTGATTAATAGTATTAGAATATGCAAACAACATTCATACTTTATTTATGTTTATATTTCCTTGCTTTTCTCTTTTTTGTGTGAACTCAGAAAAATAAGGTTTAGCTCTAGTAGTTCTTACTTCTAGAACAGCCAATACTCCTTTCTCTATCATCTCTCCTTCATATCCCCTACTTAACAATTCATCTCCTGTAGTGCTTACTTGTTCTTGAAAAGCTGTATTGTTAACATTTAGCCTTGAGGCTCTATAAAATTGATTTTGAACAACATTTCTAAAGATGTATTGTGGATGCATACTGTCCCTGCTAAGTAGGTGGTTCACCCTACATGGTTTCCTTTAGAGTTTAGTATTTAGGTTATCACTATCATCTTTATATACAGTAACATCTAAAAAGTCAATACTAGTATCTGACCATTGCACTGTGAAAGTTAAAAAATCTGTTCCGTTATTCAGATATTCCACACATTCTAGTAACCTTTCCGAAGTACCTTCCCATAGAAGGAACAGGTCATCTACAAATCACTTAAAGAACAAAATATTAGCATTAAATAGACCCCCAACAAATATTCTTTTTCCCATGTAGCCATTACTGTATTGGCATAACTATTAGCACATGGAGTGCTCATGGCCACTCCGTTAATTTGCCAATAAATTGAGTCTCTGAGCATGCACACATTATTTTCTAGTACCAATCGTAAAACTTCTCTTATTTGTACTAACTTATTAGTTTCAAAAGTTGAGTGCTGTTCTATATACTTTATGGCATATTCTGTGCCTTTATTATTCAGAATAGTTGTAAATAACAAAACCACATCTAATGTAACAAGCAAGAATATTTTTCCTTTAATTAACTGTGAAGTATATAGATAAAGATCTCTAAGAAAATGTTCAGTATCCTTAAGTATAACTTCAGAGCAGAGGTAAAACTGACAGAATGTTGAAAGATAGAATTAGAGAACATTTGTACCATATAAACAAAAAGACCATGTTCAATGCTCTGGCAAAACACACAGTACAGACTGTCCCCACACATTGTTTCAGTTTTATGGTAATAGGCAAGAATTATGTAAACAAAGGGGGGGAGATGTTAGATTGAAAACAGAGGAGTTAGAAACTCAATGGATTATAAAACTGAGGGCTAATGTTGGACATCGACGAAATGATTGCATTCCCTTGAGACCAACTTTGATATCTAGACCACTACGCAAGAAGTAAAATCTGTCTTGAATGATATTTTATGTAATTTATATAAGTTATGTATAAGTCTTTAAAGACATGTTTCTTTAAATATTTTAAATACTTTGGTCATGTGATTTTAAATTTGGATTTAAAAAGAAGTGACATGTATTAACACATCACATCTGATGAAGCCTATTGGTGAAAGCGCTAGTGTATTCTAAGGATTTGTTTGTTGTATATTAAACTGTTTATTATTTGGAACCTGGAGCCTTGCCTGCACTGTTTTATACTTCAGTTTTACACTTCTTCTTTAGTGCAGGTACCTGGACTTTGGTGGTGGTTGTATTTGTAGCTGCAAGTGATACTACATGCTTCATTTATGCCTGGATAATTAAAGGCATTCAGCATCAATTGCCAATACAATTCTAGCTCTTCTAGTAGTAATGAAGTCAGTCCACCTCTCCCATCTCTCTGTACTTGATCTATCACTCTAAATGTAAAAGAATGTCCCCCCTGTCATCTGGGAGTGCTTTGATAGAGCATTTTCAGTTTTACCCATTTCTATTGCATAGAGGTGTTCATACACGCTTTCACAGAGCCTACTCTCCCCTTACCTATATAAAATGCCGAGTAAAGTTGGCACTTAGCTAGATAAACCACTAGTTTTGAGTTACATGTAAATTTTTGTTTTAATTTAAAACCTATTTCCCTTCATTCCGAAGGTACTCCCTATGTCCATGTGCTTACAAAATGTACACATCCCACGTCTCTGCATACCCATTTGCTTGCTAAATCCTATATTTCTACTTTCCAAGAGGTTCTTAAGGTTACAGCCTCTTCTAAACACAATTTTTGGACATAAACCTAGTCTGTCCGAAAGGTAAACATCATTATTTATTATTTCCCAGTTTTTGGATAGAATATGTGACACCATTGTACTGTCCATGTTAAACGCTGTAATTAAACTAAGATTAAAGTTGATGTTTACATCTACCTGATTTATTCCTCCATCGGGTAACTGAGACTGGGCCAGTGAACAATCAGGGCTATCTTGTGTCACTTCGTGAGCTGCTGAGCTCTGCAGAATTGGTCTAATTATTCCATTTGTTCTTTTATATTGGACCTCCTCTACTAAGGCTTCTCTCAAGTCAGTAGGGTAACCTCGTCCCCTAAACATATTACTTAAACATTCACATTCAACTATGAAGTCTGAATCTAATGAGACTATTTTCGCTGCTCTAATTAATTGACCTTTTACTATGGAACACTTTTGTGTAAATGGATGGCAACTAGAGAAATGAAGGAAAGAGTTAGAATAAGTACTCCTTCTGAATATTTTAGACATATATCTCTTATTCTTGAGATCTTTGGTCAATTTGATATCTAAATAGTCTATTACTTTTACATTGAAATGAAAAGTGAATTTGAAGAATTCAGTTGTATTATTCAAATATCTAACTAGTGTAGATGTCTGTTCTATGTCTCCCTTAAACAGAATAAAGATGTTGTCAAGGTAGTGTGTATAAAAATTAGCTTCTCCATGTGGTGTGGGTTCTTGAAGATATGCTCCCTTTCCCAATATGCAATCACAAGGTTGGCTAAACTTGCACTACATGGAGAGCCCATGGTGACCCCTATTTTTTGGAGATAATATTCTTGGTCAAAAATGAAATAATTTTTGGTAAGTACTATCTCAAATAGTTCTTCTACCAGGGGAAATCTCCAAATAGTTTGTCCCTTTCGATCTTAAAATTAAGCTAACCCACTCTACTCCTTCCTGGTATGGTATGGAAGTATAAAGATCCTTGATGTCTATAGTTACAAAATTGTAGTCTATATTAAAACACAGGTTGTTAATTTTCTCCAGAAATGTCCAAGAATCTTTACATATTTGGTGTTCAAGCTTTAGGTATTTCTGCAATATTGATTCCACTACATTAGGTCCATAACAGAATTGAAGGAAGATTTCAACCTATTTGATCGCTATATATATGTAGACGCCCCACATAAAAATAATGAATTCACCTTTTTTTCTAATTGCGCTAAAGGTTGGTCTAGAATAGACTTTTTTCTGATTTCCTCAGTCTTTCATAGCCTGGACATTTCCTTTGCCCAATTCCCTAGAACCCTCTCCGACAATTCTAGGATTTCCCTCTCTATCCACAAGCTTAACAAATGTCCCGCAAAAAACAACTATTTGGTGGCGTGTAAACCCCAATCTCCTTGTCAAAAAAGAGATTACTTCCCATGTTGAAGTTTACCTTGACCAATTTCTAAAAATTTCTAAAATCCAATGGATCCTTTCAGTCTCCCTTAGATTGCGAGTGGGCCGCAATTAAGGCAATGATCAGAGGTTTCCTCATTAACAAAGCCTCCTACTATAAAAAGCTGTTTAACAAAAAAGAATTTGACTTGACCTCTCAACTTCATAAGATAGAAACTGAAATTCAAAAAAAACACACACCACATTTGGAAGAACAAAGGTTACAGATACAAAAAGAACTAATATCTTTACAAGCAGACAGTCTTAACTTCCATGAGATTAAATCATTGGCCATATACGCAGATCTAGTCCAATTTCCCTCTAAATTCTTGGCTAGGATTGTCAACTTGAACAAAACCTTTCCGTTTATACCAGAGATCTATTACCAAGGTAAACAATATCAGAAGACTAATGAGATCATTAAAGTATTTAAAACTTTATACACCCAAATCTATGGACCTACCGAAAATGTTCTCAATAAAGAAGAGCTGCAATCTTTCCTTAACAATCTAACCTTTCCTAAACTAACCGAGAAGCAAAATCAATTTCTAGACAGAGAAATCACAATACAAGAAATCATCGCAGCCATTAATAGTCTTAATCCTAACAAGTCACCTGGCCCTGATGAGTTTACGGCAGAATTTTATAAGGCATTTATCACAAAAATCCCCAGGGTTTTGCTCTTACTGTTTAATGATATCACTTCGTTTGGATTTAAAGATATTCATTTAAATGCTTCTAGAACTATTTTTATTCCAAAGCATGATGCTGACTCTAAAAACCCTGGGAACTACAGGCCCATTTCTATAGTTAAGTTAGATATGAAGATCTTGGCCATGGTTTTAGCTAATAGATTGAAAGCTGTTATACCGACTATCGTGTCCCCCGAACAATCTGGTTTTATACCAGGTAGACAAACTAATGATCACACTCTATCACTGGAAGCTATGATACATCTCTCCTCTTTAAACAAATTCCCCATTTACGCTTTAGCGGTGGACGCTTCTAAGGCTTTTGATCGTATTAGTACGGAATTTTTATTTGATTCCTTACCTCTCTTTAACATTCCAAACTCATTTATCAGTAAAATTAAAATTCTATACTCCACAGCATATACTATATTGCAAGTCAATAAACAAGCATCTAACAGAATTAAAATTATTAACCGGGTCAAGCAGGGCTGCCCTCTTTCCCCTCTGCTGTTTAATCTTTACATGGAACCACTTTTCATACTAATCAAACAAGGTACATTTCATCATCCACCTAGTATTTTTAACTCGAACATCTTTCTATCGGCATACGCTGATGATTTAAATATCTATTTTACACTCCCCTGCTCTGATCCAGTCAAAATTATATCTTCTATTAACTCTTTTTCCAGCCTCACAAACTACAAACTTAACAGAGAGAAGTCACTAATTTTCCCGATAAATATTCACTCTATGTTGCCTAATATACTTACATACATACTTATATACTTATACTTACGGGTATTAAATCCAAGCAACAATTGCTATATTTAGGTATATCCTTCTCTCAAGGAAACTCCAATCATTACCAGGATAATATCATGAAATGTTGGACAAGTGTCCAGAATGATCTTAACAGATGGGCTAAACTTAAGCTCCCTTTACTAGCCAGAACTGCAATCATCAAAATGAACATTCTACCTAGATTCCTATACCTATTCACCGCAACTATCAACATTCTGCATAACAATTTCTTTAAAAATATCATATCTCTTCTTTCAAAATTCATATGGGCCCCCAAATCCGTTAGGATTAGTTATGCAAAACTTACCTATTCTAAGGAACAAGGTGGCCTCGGCCTACCTGACCTTAAAACCTATTATGAGATTATTAATGGAAGCAGAATTTTAAATATTGCTTCATACCATAAAGACCACTCCCCTTGGGCACCAGCCTGGGTTGTCTTGTATAACAATTATGTTAAAGCATTGAACTTTAACCCTGCAGCACTCCCATTCTTGAATAAAGCAAACATAAGCAGTCTGAAGCAAACTAAAGGGATCCTATTTAGCATAAAGTCTCTTCGGAACCTATTTAGCTCCTTAAACTTGATACATTCGTTCAATACTCTTCAACCACTTCACCTTAACCCTAATCTAAAATTGAATGGACACATGTTAATTCTGGAACAATATCCCCTTCTCTTGAATACTACTATTTCCGATCTCTTCCCTTTTAGGTATCAGTCACTTTCTAGCCTAAGAACTAATCTGAATTTACCTAAAAGATATACAATCATATTACGACAAATTAGAGAACTTATATGGTTATATCTGGATCACCCCTTGGTCTCTGATAAGGATATATCAACTTGTAAAACATTGAGGAACTTGCTTCTCCTAAAGAAAAAAATGATTTCAGATACCTACAAGGTTATTATGTTAATTAAATCACAGAACAAGCTCATCTTTTCTAATTACTGGCCAAAAATTAACCCTTCTATTAACCATAATCAAATTTCTAAGGCTATAAGATTAAGTTCCAAATTTATACCCTTAAAAAAACTGAAATATACTCAGTTTATGATAATGAATAATGCGTACTTCACTCCAGATGTACTCAATAAATTCTTTCCCAATTACTCTCCTAAATGTCAGTTCTGCTCTAACCAAACTGATGATATTCTACATATATTCTGGAGTTGCAAATGTACCTACAAGCTATGGTGCGCTTTGAGTGTGTTATTTGAGAAAATTGGATATGAAAAATCTACCCTTTCCTCGGAATTTACTATTCTTCATATTCCACCTCCTGGTCTGAGAGGAATTATAAAGTTTTGATCCATATTTTTATGTTAATTAAATACTATATTTCCTTGAACTGGAAGAACAGGCACTCTCTATCCTAGGAAGGTTTTAAATCTTTAGCCATTAATTAAGTCTGCAAAGGGAATTTGCAGACTTTGGATCCATCCCAGTTTGGCTTTGTCAAAGGCAGATCATGCCTTCTAAACTTGGTTGACTTTTTTGAAACAGTCACCAAAGCCATTGATGAGGGAAAGGCAGTCCATACAGCCAACCTCGATCTGGTATCATTGAAAAACTCATCAGCTTTAATGTTAACCTGTATATCACAAGATGGGTTGCAAACTGGCTGAGTGACAGAACCCACAGGGTCAGAGTTGCTGGCGCCATGTCAGACTCAAAGCCTGTCACAAGTGGTACCACAGGGCTCAGTCCTGCGCCCACTCTTGTTTGGCATCTACTTTCGAAGCACAAGCAAACACAGGAGGGTTATGTTTGCAGATGACTGCAAACGCCATAGTAGAAAACACATCTGACACAGATATCCTTCAGAAGGGTCTCACAGAAGCGGATAACTGGTGCCAGAGCCATGGCCTAAAGTTAAATGCCAAAAATGCATAGTCATACTTCGAAAAAAACAGGTTACCCCTAGCTACCAAATAGGTGGTAATCCACTGAGCACAGAAGAAGTTATCAGGGACCTGGTTACCCAGGTTGATAGTAGTCTTTCATTCGACACCCATGTAGCTAAAGTAGTTAGGAAGACCTTCTACATTGCCCACCTTATCATGAAGGGATTCTCATCTAGATCAAGGGAGGTCATAGTCTCCCTATACTCATCACTCATCAGACCAATGATTGAGTACAATGCCCCATTCGGAATGTATCTGACCCGACACTTGCAGCAGCTGGAGAGGCCACAAAAGTTCCTCACCAAAAGGATAAAGGGTCTCAAACATCTGTCCTATGCTGCCCGACTGAAAGAACTCCAGCTCTATTCAGCTCAGAGGTGACCTTTGCCTAACATACAAGGCCATGTCAAACCCAGATTTGATGAATATGCTTCACCTCAAAAAATCTAGATCCGTCAGAGCCACAAGGGCGGGAGACTTAAACCTTGACACGACTATTAATAGGATGTGCTGGAGGGATAGATTCATCACCCAAAGACTCCCTATGCTGTGGAATAAAATCCCGGTATATGTGAGGCAGAGCACCTCGCTGGCCTTGTTCAACAGAAATCTTGACCAATGGATGGGAGATCGCAGATATACCCCAGGGATTACCTCAGTGTCACTGCTCGACAGAGGCACAGCAAAATAATGGGTATAGTTCCCCATACTAAAGGGAAAACTATGGGCTAGGCTTGTAAATGCCCTCGGGCAGATAGCCTAGTATGAACCTATGAACCTATTAAGCACCTCAAAGCTCATAAATACCTGTTCCACAATATTAATCATAAACCTATAATCAAAGAATATGGAGAATTCTATTTGATTATATTTTGAAATGACTGCATTCCTTTTTTCCCTTTTTCCACTTTTTTTTTGTTTTATGTTGATATCACTAGCTACTATCATGTTGTTCATGTTATAGCTATGTGTTGGGCAATGTATAACTGTATATAGTTAGTGTGGTGTTTATTTTTCTTGTTATTAGTCAATGTAATGAATATGTATAATGTTGTCTTTTTGAATACTTTGTATGCATAATATGTTCATTTGAAGAAAGTTATTAATAAAGAGAACTTTAAAAAATAAAAAAAAAAAATATATATTGATTCCACTACTTTGGCACAAGGGTACATAATTGATCCTTGACCGTCTATAAGGGGTCTCATTGGTGGATTTATAAGGTTTTTATGGACCTTAGGGGTGCCAAACAAAATTGGTGTCTTTGGAAAAGGCATTGTCATGTAGTTGTATAACTCTACATTTATTTTAGCCTGTATAAATAAATCATTCAAATAACCCTTGATACGATTTTGTGCTATATTCAACTCATTAAGCGAGACTTTCACATAAGCCTCACTCTCTAGGACTTTCATTTGTAGTATATAATTAGCTTGCTCAAAAATTGCCAACCCTCCTCCCTTGTTGGGTTTTATTACTCTCACATTTGAAAATCTCAAATGGTTGAATGCCTGCCATTCCTCTGTTGTGACATTCTTCCTTTTAATACATTCCCAGCCATATCAACAAAATTAGACATATGTCCCAAATCTAGTTCACACAATCTTTCAAATATATTTAGCACTGGATGTAGGGGTGGATTATACGTGCTGGAGATTTTAAATTTATTCTCCACCCCCTGATTGTTCCCCCAATAAGTCTGTTAAATTAAGATTTTCTAGCAAAATGTTTTAGATCCATTATCGTTCTAGCTACATTAACATGTTGGCTTGGTACAAATGTATTGCCCTTAGCCTTAGCCAATAGATCCAAAACAATTGGGTCAACAATACATGATGGATAGTTAAAAAATCTCCAGTGCTATTAGTTAAAATGTTAAAGTTATTATTTAACTCAGTAGCTAACATCTGCAATTGTTGTAGCATTGTTTTTCCTGGATTTCTGGAAAGATTTCTGTTTCAGAACTGCCCCTGCTTGCTTGGCATTGTAAAAAATGTGATTGTTATTGTTTCTAGGCTGTTCATTGGTGAGGTTACTATTGTTATATGAGTTGCGGATACGCTCACTCCACCTCAAGTTATTGTCAAAGTCTTTGTTGTTATTGTTTATGACACTTTGAACCTCAATGTTTTCTTCTATTGAACTAGTTTATATGTTCAAAGTGTTAATGTTACTATCATTCTTCCTAGGAGAGCTTGTTGGTGACCAAACATGGGATGGCAGTGGCCATGGAAATGTTGTGCCCTGACTGTAGGCTAAACAATCCCACCATAATTTTTTTCTACTCGCAGTTAGGTTTCCACAGGTCTTTTTAGTTTACTGAGCTATACATATGTAGACCCATGGGGCATGTCAATAGGTCCATTAGAAATTAGTAGAATGTTTGTTACAGAGCTATACATATGTAGACCCCCAGGGCATGTCAAAAGGTCCACTACAAATTAATAGGCTGTTTGTTGCTGAGCTAAATACCTCCCTTATGACAAAAAGTTGCAGGGGTGGGACCCAGACTGCAGTATTTTAAGTCATTGAACTGAGAACAATCCCAGCAGAGAACATCCTTCTATACCTGTAGATAGAAATGAAATCAGGGGGCCATTCACACCCTTGGCTGCTAGCAAGGTTGTGAGATTCGATGGGATAACAGAGCCTTGCAAGTTATATTATGGAGACCTGACTGATCTGTTTTTTAACTTATTTGAAAAAGCAGAGATAATGGGGAAATTAAAGGTCATATGATGGGAGCCAATGTTATTTTACTAATTAAACCTTTATGGGACAGGCTAATGCCTTCAAATTATAGGCCTATTTCATTACTGAGACATGAGACTTTATGCTAAAATAATTCTAGCTAATCAACTAGAAACATTAATATTAGCATTTATATCATCTAATCATCAGAATTTTATTAAACATTGAGGGGTCAGACCAGAACTGGTTAAGTTGTGGCTGAATGGACCCGAAGATCAAAGAAGTTGGCAGTAGTGGCAATAACAGATTTCTCCAAGGCTTTAGACTTGGTTAACGTGGATTTCATGTAGGAAGTATTTTCACGGTATGCTTTCCAAAATCTTTTATTTAGAAGTGTAGACTTCATTATACCAATGTAGTAGCAAGGGTGGACACTAATGGTTTATTGTCAGTCAGTGAAGTTATAGCAGAGTATTAGACAAGGCTGACCCCATGACCATATTTGTTTGTTTTGGTTATTAATGCACCATAGGTTCATAGATTCATAGGATCATAGATTAGTACCAGGCTAACTGCACTTGTGGGCCATTTTAAGCCTAACAAATTAGACATGTGAGAATCAAACCCTGCACCTTGTGTCTGTAAGGTAAATATCTTAACCATTATGTCAACCTCCCACCAGATACAGATCTGCATAATAATGTTTCAAAGTATTGCCTGCATTTTTTTAGAATAGGTTCATATTCACATCTTGGTTTGAAAATGATTGCATTGTGGGGTTGAATAACTCAAACTTTACACTCATTCAAGTCATGGAGCAAATTAAAACATTTAATTGGTCGTGTCTGGTGGTTAACAGCGTTAAATGAATGATACTCCCATTGCCATCTCAGAAGAACTCGGCAGATGGCAAGCGTGCCTACTGAGAGTGGAGCAACAATTTGTTTATATGGGAATTCACTTTTCTCCTGAAATGGGATGGACAACAGAACTAAGTAATACCAAACCATAAGTGCAGGGTATTCCTCAGCAGATTAATTCATGGAAGCATCAGTTTCTTCCATTTGTATTGAGGACAGAAATTGTTAAAATGTTCTTCCTACCAAAGATATTGTTTATCATGGGTGAATTTCTTCCTGCAGTCTGGTAGTAGACAGTATCGGCTAAACAGAAAAACATTGTTGTCTAACTGTTGCAAGAACAAAGGCCTAAGGTATCAAGGAATAACATATTTACAACTCTCCAAAAGGGAGAATGGGGAATTCCAAATCTGTGAGAATGTGGCATATCTTTGGTAGGACAACATTATTGACAAGCAAGGGGTAAGGAGAAGCCTCTACAACTTGATGTGGAGTTTCAGGTTATGATGTAATATAGGATTCTTAAGATAAAGACTATGCTGAACAAAGTATAGGATCCAGGAGGACTGCTGGATTGGTTCCAATAGGAGTTTTGTATGAAACAGTTAAAGAAAAGGACAAAAATTATATAGCTAACTCCATAATTGAAATCAAAGAAGAGGTGGCAGTTTGGCAAAATTGGATTAAAAAGAGATACATTATATCATAAATATATAGGGAACATTACATAATGTAGTATTTATCCTTTAAAGGTGATACACCAAAGAGATACTAATATACAAAACATCCCTTTGTGGTAATATTTGCAGTGTAGGTCATGTATGGGAAAAATCATTGAAGCAACAGATAACATATAGGTATCGAAGAAGAGAGGAGACACATGCTGAATCAGAGGATTTATTCCATGTCTAAAATTAAACATATAAATATATATATATATATATATATATATATATATATATATATATATATATACATACACACACACATATGGGTCTATATTATAAACATGAAAGCTGTAAACAGCAAATACATGTACATCTACACGTAAAGGTCGATGTGCAAAAAGAGCAAAATATGTAATCATCGAAAAGGAAAATGCTGAACGCATTACGTCAACCAACAGCGCCATGCAGGTAAGCTCAAACTAACTAAATAAAATTAAATTTACACACTTTTGCAGGGTGGAAAGCCCCCCTGCACCCCCCCATGTAGGGGCTGCACCCCCCCACCCCCCCTACTTAAATATACCAACTCCGAGACCGCACTACAGTGGGGAAAAAGATATATTTCCTCATCCCCATGATCACCCTGCTGCCCAAACAAATATGTTCGGTGTTTTCATTTTCGCCGATTACATATTTTGCTCTTTTTGTACATCAGCCTTTATGTGGTGATGTACATGTATTTGCTATTTTGCACTTTCATGTTTGTAATATAGACCCATATATATATATATATATATATATATATATATATATATATATATATATATATATATACTTATTATGGATTTGCAACACAACCCTATTAGACCAGACACTAATAACTGGGATAGGTTAGACATTACACCCAGTCAGATATGTAGTGGGGACAAGTTTTGCATATCTATTTGGATAACAATATCCCTACATCAAATGGTTTGCATATATGGGATTTATTCATATGTAACATTTTTCTCTGGCTAGATTTAACAACAAAAAAATACATTTATCTGCTGCTGATGTGGAAAGACCCAAAGCAACTACATAAATGTGGTGAGGGATTGTATGAAATTAGGCAGATTTGGAACTGGACACCAGACAAGGTTAAATGGGCAAATCATATATTCCCACTACATGAAAGAGATGTCCATTTATAGTTACTGCATATTACATGTGTGAAGGCTGCCAGCCCAGCTAGTTGGAATTTTGTAAATAATTTTATGTCATTGTAAATATTAATATGATCCACAGGCTTGTCTACAAATGTACGTGACCTGTATGTTATGTGCTGAGGTTCAAAAATGTAACCACAGTGCCCCCTGCTGGAAAAGAGCTGAAATGTATATGGACTATATGCTTGTGAAAATGTATGTTTTCATTGTAGAAATTGGGCCATGCAGAGTTAACTTGCAAACTCTAAGAAAATAAGTAAAGTGTTTTACGATTGTGTTCACCACAGCTAGAAAGCAGAATGTCTACAGCTAGAGTTTCTTTCTATTGTCTTAAGACAAAAATAATTAATAGTTTTAAAATGCAAAAGTGTTAATTGTTTTATGACTTACAGTTTCAGGCAAGCTTCTAAGAGATAAGTGTCAGCTTCTAAGAGATAAGTATTTTTCATAGAGGCATGTTAAATTCTGTTGGTATCTGTTTAGCTTGGGAACTAGAGGCAGGTGTCAAATATTGATGTCATCTAGCTAACCCAGCAGTAATGTGTATTATTAATTTAAGCACTATTTCAGAGAGAAAGTCAGTGCATTTTGTATTTGTCTCTGGACCTAGAAACATCCATTCAGCACTTGTATTTGCCTTACTAATAGTAAGTACTAGATTACATTATCTCTGTTACAGATAGATAGGAATATAGTAACATTAGTCTAGCTGTTTCTATATTTAGGTGAGAGTGTCCTGCAATGTTGTTTTAAAGTATTTCCTGTGATTTTGAACTCTGTTGTCACTGTATTGAGTTATTGAGTATTGTCTTGTTCTGTTAATATTTATTATAAAATATTTTTAAACCTTTTAATCATGGCTGGTTTGTTAGAGATATTTAAGCTCTTATAGTACTTGCATATGTATTTGGTGACACTGTATAGGCCACTCCTAAATAGCCTTAGCCTTGGATACACTTACCATTTGAATAATAGTACATTACACAGTAGAACTGGTCACCCTTTGGTATGGGCTTTCAGTAGCTGATAAGTAAGGGTGGTTGGTGGCAGCTGGTACTACCGTATAATCTGGGCAGAAGGCTGCATAGCTAGTGAACCTGTGCCAGCCTTCCCCAGGAATATCTGTGTGTTTGTATATAAATGAAATCTCAAAGTGTGTGTATGTCAGCTACATGGGCAGGGACACAAAGCACTGGTTGGACAGAGAGGGTGCTGGAAGTTTTGGCTTGACCACTCAGCTGAGATCTTAACCCTATAGCTGTGCCAGTGGAGCGTTTTATTAGGGATCAGGAAAGAGAGAGAGAGAAACCAGACCCAGACTGACTGTGATCTCTGTGTGCTCTTAACGGAAATTGTACTTTATTGTGTGTGCACTTGTCATCCTTCCAATCTGCACGTCCCTCACTGGTGCTAGTGGTGAGGATTGAGGGTCCCTGATTACTGGGCCAGTGCTGGGGCATCACACGTTGCCATTGGGTGGTTAATCTGAAATTACTGCATTTAGATTCTTGTAATCGTACCTGTAGTACGGGCCATCATATTTAAATTCTGTAAGAGAGTAGAATCATGCTGGCAAAATGCTTTTTTTTTTACACTTGCCAAAGTCTTTATCACTTGGTCAGAAAAGAGACTGGATGTGGAGATGTGGTCAGAGCTTTCATGAATGTTCTTGTATATGTGCTCTCACACAGTTTAAAATATATAAGATTGTGTATTGTTCTGGTGTTCTGGGAAATTTTACAACATGGGCACATTGATTTTTAATTGAGATATTTGTTGGGATTATTTGTGTTTTTGATCATTAAAAGTATTGGTCTGTTTATTACAGTTTTAAAGACTGAGACAGAGAAAAAATAATGATAAATAACTTATATAGACAAAGGTTATTACCTTACAAAATTTTGTGCATCACATCTTAAATTGTGTCATCAGTTTGTAGAGGTGTGGTTTTGTTTGTCTTGTTTGGCTTTTGGTATACTGCCATTGAATAAAGAATGTGTGTTGGAATATCCGTGGGAATCTATGAACAGCATTTAAACTGGGTTTGAGTGAAAGCTATGACATTAGGTTGGCGTAGCTGTAACCAAGTTTTTAATCAAACCAATTATTTATTGATGCTGCCAGTGTTTAGAAAAAGTACAAATAGTTATTCATATGAGTTCTTTGATACTGCCAATGTTTAGAAAAACTACAAATATTCATATGAGTTCTTAGGTTAGAGTGGATAATATTGTTAATAGCTGTAAGGGGTCCTTGGTGAATATTTACAGAGAGTATCAGTGTAATTGCCATTACCAGCTCTGGCTCGCACTTTACCCTCCCCTTCCCTAGCCACCCTGCCTCACACCATCTGATCATTGCATTCCTCCCTCTGCAGGCTCTGGCTCACCCTTTACCCTCCCCTTCCCTCCTGACTCAATCTCTCAGACCTGTAATAACATGCTTAACTACCTCACTTCATCTCAACTCCAAATACACATCCAACTGACTTACACCTAGCTTCCTCTCACTACCACATATACTACTCACTCAGTCTCCTCTCTTACTCTTCTGTCTTCCCCTTCCATCCCATTAGCCCTTGTAGCTTGTTCCATCTTTGTGTGGAGCATCTACCTTATATCTGTTTGAGTTTAGTGCAATATTTGTATATAAGATTTAGGTATATGAGTTTAGAACAGTATCAGTTTGAGCTTAGTACTATCTGTATATACAGCCTACCTTTATTCCTAGCCTCTAGCTAGATATCGGTATATCTGTTCATTACTATGTTTCATGTTGAATGTATAGATAATGTTTGCTGCAGTATGTATTATTTGCTATTGTATGTATATTCAATTGTTCTTTATGTACTCTGCTATCATTTATTGTTCTGTGGAGCTTTTGTCCCTGAGCCTCCACTGAAAAAGGACCTGTGTCCAGTTGGAATTTCCCGGTAAACAAATGTAAATAAATAAATAATAAATAAATTATAGTTACAAAACTGTTATGATTCTTTAACATTGTGTTAGCAGGCTGATGATTCTGTAGCAGATAGCTAACTCATAACAATTATTTTTGATGCATTATATAAAATAAATTACTGTGGTTCATCCATCAAGTTGAAATTGCAGCATGTATAGATATAGTCCCCATTATTGGTGTTTGTGTTTATATATAATAGCTCATTACAACTAGGGATTCAGTGGGATATGGAAGAGTTTTGTAAAATGAGGAGGCATATTGAGACTGCAGTGATGGTAGTGTTCTGAGTGGTAAGTCAGTTATATAGTAGCAGTAAAATCGATACGTTACATTGTTACTCATGTTTTACACATGTGGGCATCCCTAAGTAAATTTTACCATTTTGATCTATGGTGAAGCTACATCTTTAAGGGGATATAGTTGGTTAAGAAACATTAGGTCTGACACTTTAAGGTTGCAGGTAAGTGGGCAGTATCAGAAAGTGAAGTGACCTGTCAGGGAGGAGCTGTGGGAGCCAATCAGTTGGCACTTGAGTAATGCAACTTCAGGCAGCATTTCTAAGTGAAATGTATCAAGTAGATGAAAAAGTGAAAAGAAAGGAAGACAAAACACTACATCTTGTAAGCAGATAGTGAGCCAGAAAACTGTATATTTCCCCAAACCAATTTATATACAAAAGACACTGCAGTTTCTGTTATATCAAGTGAATCAAGTAACATTGTTACATGGATCATATGAAATGCCGCACCACAACAGTAGCACAACTACATAGGTCATCTACAATCCCCTTACCTGTAGTTGTAAACTGTAGAATAAACTAAGCAATTAAAGGGCCTTTGCAAAAACTGTCTTCTGAAAGGCTATGTTCCTTTAGTCTGTCTAAATAAGCCTGTAAATGGTAAAACTCAGGGGTAGTATTAATGTTTTAAATGCCATGTGGGGGGGGGGGGATCACTTAGGATTCATAATGGTGGGCCAGAACATAAATATCACAACTGCATTCAAAAGATTAGAGCACTGTTGATGGGTATCTTAGCTGTTTAAAATGTGCAAACCAGTAAATGGACCAAGAGGATAAAGTCTGGGGCAGTGAAATGAAAAATCTCAAAAATCCAAAGTCTCTGTTCCAGACACCATGAAAACAAATACAAAAACTCCTTTGCTAAGTAAAAACATAAGGCATGTTTTCACTCAAAGCTTCATCGGGTAGTAGTAACATCTCCTTACCCCATTCTATAATATAGGAGTTTCTTCAAATTCTTCTTATTTTTTAAAACTAAAACTCGGTCTCATGTCTACAACTTTGTTTATATTTTATCAGTCATTAATATATTCCAGTTGCTCTTAAATTCATCACATATCATTTTATATCCATAGCAAACATGAAATTGACAGAGTGTTGCTATGACTTATATAGGTTTCACATGGACAAACATTTGGCTGACCCATATCATTCTAACAAAACTTGACTCTTATGTTTATCAACTTCTTGTTTATAACCTTTATTCGATGTATAATATTGTCTAATTCCTTACTATTAGCTGTTTGTCTAAAGGCTATCGTTAATTGTCCTCGCACAATATTGTCAAAAGTAAATCCTGAATATGTACAGTTGTGATGTAAATATGAATCCTTTTAGATCTCTTGTTTAAGGCTTTTGTGGCTAATAATCCATTTAAAGTTTTCAACATCTTCACATCTACAGATCCAACCAATGGCTCTGAAAATTATAGATAAAACTTTAAATAATCCATATCAAATTCTAACTATTCATAAAAAGAAAACGCCTCCTTTCCAAGCCATAAAAATATTATCAACAAAATGAACATAATGCAGAAAATTGTATCCATCAAATCAAGAATTCAAGACAAACTTTCTTTCCCACTCCAATAATTTTAAGACTGTATATGAATTAGTAAGCAGTATCCATAGCAACACTACTTCTCTGAATGTAATAAACCTTATTATATGCAAATATACTGCTTTTCAAAACAAGTAAAATACACATAAAATTAATTCATGCATCTGTGCAATCAGATAAATAACTCAGATAAATAACTACAGATAGCCTCACTAGCATCCTCATTTGATATTACAGTAAATAATGGTCTGACATCCATAGTTACTAGATAAAAATCTGTATATCTGTTAGTAACCTGCTACTCATGTAAACTTTTTGGTTGAAACTGATTATTGTATCTTGTCCCTGGGCAGAGTATCTAGCTAAAACTCAATGGCACGTTGTTTTATTTGTCTGCTTGAGAAAATTTAGATCCCTGGTTCTGGTATTGGTGTGACTATTTAATTTTTGGAGAAAAAAGAAATTCCTGATCACTGTTTTTCTAATGGCGTGTAATGCAAAGCACAGAGCTCCCCTCTTGTGTCTATAAGACAATGAATAAAGGAATAGTGCTACCAGTCTTTTTTGGTAGCTTAGGGTTTTAAGCCAGTGCTTTTCTTAGTTAAGAACATATGGGGTCTTTCCAGATGTTTGCTATGCCTAGTATGGTACATCACAAAGTGGATATTATACTGACCTAATCAGTGCTGAGTATAAGGCAATGATGGCCTCGTTACAATTGGATAGCATTCCCTTGGTAATTAACTGTGCTACGTAGAAGGGCTTTCTGACTATCAAAGGAGAGGGAACTATCAATTCAAGTTACAGGGTCACTAGCATTTGAAGTGAGGTATTGTTTATGCTGTCCGCTGGGGGGATTGTCCACCAAATATGACAATACTGCACTTTTTTTTTTTTTGCATTTACTTTGACTTCATATTTAAAACACCAGTTATTTATTAGTAGAAGTCCTTGCTGAAGGGCTAATGCATCAGAAGGGGACTTTATCATTTATTTTTTTACATTTGTTTACCGGGGATGTCCCACTGGGCCAGTGGCCCTTTTTCAGGTGATGCATTGGGAGAAAAGCTCTATTAAAAAAACACGTTGCAAACAACACAAGAAATCAATAATAATCAAGAATACATAACTTTGGTAAATATAGGTAGTAAATAGTTTATACATAAATAAACAATAAAAACTGAGAGAGTAATATAAAGTGGGAAAAAAGAAACCTAACAAATAAAGTAGTATGAAATAGCTTATGCCATCACAGAGAAATGACTGATCAATAAATCAATATCATGGTTTTGGTGGTACACATTTATGACACATGTATGGTACATGAACAAGAATATGACTGATTAGTGTTCCTTGTCCTAAACATTGACAGCTAAGTCAATACTGAGGTGAAATACAAGAAGGAAGGACTGTGATGAAACTGTAGGAAGCTTGAGACGGGGAGATAAAGACATGAGCAGCAGTGAGCTTGAGATGGGTACAGCAAACCGGGAATTCTGTGAGAGAAGGGATAGTTTGCATTTTAGAATTTAGTAAAGGAAGAGTGATTTTGGTTGCAAGAACAAGGAAGGACAGAATGATCAGCCTGGGGTAGTGCTGGAGCAAAGCCGGTTTTTGGTTAGGTGTTCCTTAAGCAGAAGTTTAAATTTGGATGTATTGGTAGAATTTAGTATTGCCTGAGGCATGGAATTCCAGGATGTAGATATTTGGTGGGAGAACAGAGAGTTACTGTAATAATTATTAGATTTAGTAGTTTGCTGGAGGATCTTAGTGGCCTGCTGTTTGAGTAGGGCTGCACTAAGGTCTTGAGTGCTAGACAGTTAGCTGTCCAGATGGTGGAAGATGGAAAGAATAGAAAGTAGTTGGTTGAGGGACAGCAGATTTTGGGTAGTTCAATCCAATTTAGTTTATGAAATGCTGTGCAGTGATGTCATCTGTAGGGGAGGTTAGTAACAAATCTTGCAATTTTCTTATAGCAGGACTCCAGTTTGTTTAAATCTGATTTTCTGAGACTAGTGAATATTGGTGAGGCATATAGAACGGTAGAGAGTAGACGAGTCCTAGTTATGGAATGTCTAGTTGCCTCGGTTAGGTATGGCTTGACTCTGTATAGTGAGCCTAGCTTAATGTGGACCTTTTTGACAGTTAGAACGTGGCATTTGTCAAATTTTAGGTTGTTGTCAATTGTGACTCCAAGGAGTTTAGACACCAAGGAGTAATGGCACCCAGTTTGCAGTCATCTGCAGACCTGATTAGTCAGATGCCCTGGTTCATGGTCTGTAGATTAGAGAAGTAAATACCAAACTAAAGAGGTCCCAGCACTGAGCCCTGCGGGATACCACTAGTCACCTTCATGCTCTCCAATGATGTACCTGCCTTCTGCACTGCATAGCTTCCGTCTTTTAGCCAGTCTGGTCTCCATCTTTCCACATATTAGGCATCTAGTTGTAATACATTAAGCTACAGTGACATGGGGATGGTGTCTAATGCCTTGGTCAAGTCAAGGTATGCCACATGGACAGCCTGACCACTGTCAACAGCCTTTGTTACCCTTCTGAAGAATCTTCTACAGCTTTAGTCTGATGAGATTTTTGATATCATAGTTTATCAGGTCAGTGATAATACTTTCCATGGCTTTGCAAATTAGACCCATCAGGCTGATAGGCCTGTAATTCCCATGGTCAATGGGGCCTCCCTTGTGGAGTGGCATCACTACTGCTGTACTCCAAGCCTCAGGGACAAAGCCTGTGGCTCAACTAATGCCTAAATAGTTTAAGGATTGGTTCTGCCAGATCTTGTTTAGAAATGTTTAATAAATCACCAGGTATATTATCAGATCCCATAGAGGAAGTATTATAGGTTCTGGAAAACATATTCAGTAAATGTCCTTTAGTAATTATGGTAGGATTTGAGAGATTCATGAGTATGTGGGCTTGCGTTGAAATGTAACTTGTTTACTAGATGTGATACTGCTCATAAATGTGGGTCAGTATTGGATCATTATGTGCCTCTATTTATTCAAATAAAGTTAGCAAAATATGAACCAAATTCTATGAAATAAGTTTGACCAAATTAGCAGATGACTGCAAGCTGGGTGCAGTCATCAATTCCCCAAGTGATGTGGACGTCCTTCAAGAGGGTCTCACTCAAAGAAATGACTGGTGCCAGAAACTTGGCCTCAAGCTAAATTCCGAAAAATGCATCATCATCCCCTTTGGGAAGAGTGATGTCATCACATATTATCACATTAATAACAATGTCCTAAGTGCACAATCAGTAGTGAGGGATTTGGCACCTAGGCTGATAGCAACCTGACTTTTGACCACCATGTTACTTCTGTTGTATGGAAAGCTTTCTACATGGCCCACCTCATAAGTAAGGGATAACTCATCCAGGGACAAAAAGGTCATAACATCCCTGTATTCTTCCCTTATAAGGCCAAATATTGAGGACAATGCCACCTTCGGCATGTACCTCTGAAAACACATGCAGCAGCTGGAGAGACCACAGGGGTTCCTCACCAGAAGAATCCAGGGCCACAAACATCTACCCTACACAGATAGACTAAAAGCCCTGTCCCTCTACTCAGTTTCATACAGACTCCTCAGAGGTGACCTCTGTCTGGCATACAAAGCAATCCCAGACACCACCTTGATTGGACTGCTGCATATCCGCAAGTCAAGCTCTACTCAAGTAACCCGCACGCTTGACCTCAGCCTGGTCTGTGACATCAATAGGACTTGTTGGTGGGACAGATTTGTGTCCCAGTGACTCCCCCATCTGTGGAATAGACTCCCTCTCCACGTCAAGCAGAGCACCTCATTATCCCTTTTTAAGCGCATCCTGGATAACTGGATGTGGAACAGAAAATACACCCCTGGGATTCCACCTGTGTCCCTGCTGGACAGGGGCTTTGGGTGCTGGCTTGTCTAAACATGGGCTAAACTCTTAGCTAGATGTATAACAGCCTCAGGGCCAATAGCTTAGTAACCTCTTATGATCCTATGATCCTATGAAATAAAATGAATGCATTTCTTCAGCTAGTTTAGATTCCCTGCTTCTCACTTGTTCAAACTGCATTGCATGACTTGAGATAAATTCTGCAGTACTTCCTTCTCTTTTTGTGCAAACAACAAAATCTTAGGGCGTTGACCTCTGTGAGTAACTCTCAGTTCTCATGATGATTTAACTATTGGTCATTTGTACAGATCCAAAGGTTTTGTGGTTTGTGACTAAAGTGAACCTGCTCCAATACAAATAAAGATGGATATGGTTATATGCTCATACAATAGCTAGTGCTTCCTTTTCTGTCTGAAATAACATTTTCAACATCTGTTACACATTTGCTAGCACATGTAGTTGGCTTAAAGTGATCTTTATTTATTTGTGCTAAAATCTCTCACAAACATAGTGGACTTGCGACCACAACAATTCAAGTCTTTGTTTTCAGGTTCCACGAATACCATCAGTTGATTTCTAGTTAAACAGCCTCTTTTAAGGCTGAGACATTTGTCATGATGTTCACTGATACCCACTCTGTGCCTTTTCACTGAAATGTATAAGTGGCACAGTTATTGTCTGAACTTGTTTTATGACCCTAACACTGTTATTAACCATACCAAGAATATCTGTTAGGATCTCTTACCATCCCTTTGCATCTCTTCATAACATCAAGCTTTGTGATGGTGCTTTCTTTATGACATTAACCTTTTATGAGTTAAAACTATGAAGCTACAGACCTCTAAACTGCACGTGTTGAATTCACAATTTTCTATCTTCAGTTGTTTATTCAAGTATCTTTTAATTATTTAAAATACTATCCTTAACTGTTGTTCATGTTCTGTTATATATCAATATATCACATCTGATTTTGTGTTCCACCTCAGTTTCCGTACCTGTCGAGTGATGTTTTGAAAACTTCCATTGCAGAATTTACAGCGAGTATAAACGCACTATGGCATTTCAACTGCTTATTCATGGAACCCATCCAGTTGGCACATATGTCTAGTCTGCTGAACATTTTGACCACTTCCATTTACAATATCATATGATTTGCTCTGGTTGTTAGGTGTCTCTGCCTTGTAGTTGCCTTAGTAACCATCCTCATGTCTATGTAGATTCTTTACTTCATCTGGCCATTCCCATTTTGAAAGCATGATTACAGGAAAACCCACAGAGCTGGCCCTGATGTCCTTCTTAAAAACAGTCTCCTATGGATTTGCTCTACAGGTGTGCCTATATATAGTTTATCATGGGAATATTTTGCCATTTCTTAGTGACTTAAAACATGATTGCAAACTCTCTGTACAGTCTGTCTGACTTAGATTTCTATTTCACTTTATAGTTTCAGAATTATCTCATTTTTTCTTGCTTTACAGAAATTCAGTTGTGATCTCCCATTACCTTGCTCAACAAAGATGCCCTCAACGTGGTATCCTTAGCTGATAGTGTACTTTCAGATTTACCCCCACCCCAGGTGGCAGAGGTTGTTTGCTGTTGCTTGGAGGAAATGTCATTATTAAAGACATTTAAAAAACTTTAACATTCAGGCTTCTTCACTGATAATATTAATTGCAGCTCCAAAATTTGTAAGAAATAAAACCTGTCTGTTTCATATATAAACTGTCATTTCAGGTTGGCCTTTCTCTGTTACACTATAGATTGTGTGCAAATACCTGTCTGTAGCTGTATTATGTATTTATGATTAATTGTGAACTGAAAGGTTTTGTGGTTCTTCTTTTGTATGTGATTTATATTCAGCAGTTCTTTGTTTGAGCTGAAAATGTTTTTGTGTCAGATCTGCACGACTTGTCAGAATTGACCATCTTGTTACAAAAAGTACAATGCTTTAATGCTGATGGGCATACCCTTCTGTGGGATAATCTCACCAAAACACACACACATACACACACACACACACACACACACACACACACACACACACACACACACACATATATACACACATGCAAGCACACATTCACTTACTAGAACTAGACAAACTAGTGGCACTCTGTAATAGTTTTAATTTGTAGTTAAATTTACCAAATATACAAATATAACATAGATGGTATATATACATACATATATTTATATATATATATATATATATATATATATATATATATATATATATATATATATATATATATATATACATATACATATATATACACACACACACACACACACACACATATATATATATATATATATATATATATATATATATATATATATATATATATATATTTATTTATTTAACATTTGTTGACCGGGAATGTCCGACTAGGTTCCACAGAGCCTGTTTTCAGCGGTGGCCCGGGGAGAAATGCTCCAGATGAATGTCTTTGGAATATATATATATATATATATATATATATATATATATATATATATATATATATATATATATATATTCATGCAGACACCAGTAAATATTTCCATACCGGATTGGTCGAGGCCTGGGTTAACAACGACCACCACCAGTACTGTTAGCCAACAGGGTGATGGCGGAAATTGGGCTACTTTTGGCCAAAGGAGGAGAAGAGGTGGAAGGCATGGCCGAAGGCAGGAAGAGAGGAGAAAGGCTAAGACTGTGGTAGTGAGGGTTGGGACTTTGAATGTTGGCAGTATGACTGGTATAGGGAGAGAGCTAGCTGATATGATGGACAGAAGGAAGGTAGGTAAATTGTGTATGCAAGAGACCAGTTGGAAGGGGAGTAAGGTTAGGTGTATCGGAGGTGGGTTCAAATTGTTTTATCATGGTGTGGATGGAAGGAGAAATGGTGTAGGAGTTATTCTGAAGGAACAGTATACTAGGAGTGTTTTGGAGGTGAAAAGAGTGTCGGATAGAGTGATGTTTATGAAGCTGGAAATTGATGGTGTAATGATGAATGTTGTTAGTGCATATGCTCCACAAGTTGGGTGTGCAATGGATGAGAAAGAAAAATTTTGGAGTGAATTGGATGAAGTGGTGATGACTGTACCCAAGGGTGAGAAAGTGGTGATTGGAGCAGATTTCAATGGGCATGTTGGTGAAGGGAACAGAGGGGATGAGGAAGTGATGGGTAGGTATGGTGTTAAACAAAGGAATGCAGAAGGTCAGATGGTAGTGGATTTTGCGAAAAGGATGTACATGGCTGTTGTGAATATGTATTTTAACAAGAGGGAGGAGTATAGGGTGACATACAAGAGTGGAGGAAGATGCACACAGGTGGATTATATCTTATGTAGGAGGGCCAGTCTGAAGGAGATTGGAGACTGTAAAGTGGTGGCAGGGGAAAGTGTAGTTAGGCAGCATATGATGGTGGTTTGCAGGATGACGTTGGTGATCAAGAAGAGGAGGAGGAGTGTGAGGGCAGCACCAAGGATCAAATGGTGGAAATTGAAAAAGGGTAATTGTGAGGTGGAGTTTAGGGATGAGTTAAGACAGGCACTGGGTGGCAGTGAAGAGGTACCAAATAGCTTGGTAACTACAGCAGAGCTAGTAAGGGAGACGGCTAGAAAGGTGCTTGGTATCACATCTGGACAGAGGAAGGATGACAAGGATACATGGTGGTGGAATGAGGAAGTACAGGAGAGTATACAGACAAAGAGGTTGGCAAAGAAGAAGTGGGATTGTCAGAGAGATGAAGAAAGTAGACAGGTGTATAACAAGATGAGGTGCATGGCAAAGAGAGAGGTGGCGAAGGCTAAGGATAAGGCATATGAAGAGTTGTATGAAAGGTTGGACACTACGAAGGGAGAAAAGGACCTGTACCAATTGGCTAGACAGAGGGACCGAGCTAGGAAAGATGTGAAGCAGGTAAAGGTGATAAAGGATAATGAGGGAAACATACTCACAAGTGAGGAGAGTGTGTTGAGCAGATGGAAAGAGTACTTTCAGGGGTTGATGAATGAAGAGAATGAAAGTTAGAGAAGGTTGGATGATGTAGTGATAGTGAATCATGAAGTACAATGGATTAGCAAGGAGGAAGTAAGGATAGCTATGAAGAGAATGAAGAATGGAAAGGCCGTTGGCCCAGATGACATACTTGTGGAAGCATGGAGGTGTTTAGGTGAAATGGCAGTGGAGGTTTTAACCAGATTGTTTAATGAAATCTTGGAAAGTGAGAGGATGCCTGAGGAATGGAGAAAAAGCATTTTGATACTGATTTTTAAGAATAAGGATGATGTGCAGAGCTGTACTAACTACAGAGGGATTAAATTGATCAGTCACAGCATGAAGTTATGGGAAAGAGTAGTGGAAGCTAGGTTAAGAAGGGACATGATGATTAGTGATCAGCAGTATGGTTTCATGCTGGGAAAAAGCACTACAGATGCGATGTCTGCTCTGAGAGTGTTGATGGAGAAGTACAGAGAATGTCAGAAGGAGTTGCATTGTGTTTTTGTAGACTTAGAGAAAGCATATGACAGGGTGCCTAGAGAGGAGTTGTGGTGTTGTATGAGGAAGTCAGGAGTGTCAGAGAAGTATGTAAGAGTGGTACAGGATATGTACGAGGGTAGTGTGACAGCGGAGAGGTCTGCGGTGGGAGTGATGGATGCATTTAAGGCGGAGGTGGGGTTACATCAAGGATCAGATCTGAGCCCTTTCTTATTTGCATTGGTGATGGACAGGTTGACAGACGAGATCAGACAGGAGTCCCCGTGGACTATGATGTTTGCAGATGACATTGTGATCTGTAGTGAGTGTAGGGAACAGGTGGAGGAGAACCTGGAGAGATGGAGATGTGCTCTAGAGAGAAGAGAAACGAAGGTCAGCAGGACTAAGATAGAATATATGTGTGTGAATGAGAGGGAGGATAGAGGAATGGTGAGGCTGCAAGGAGTAGAGGTGGCAAAGATGGATGAGTTTAAATACTTGGGGTCAATAGTTCAGAGTAACAGTGAGTGTGGAAGAGAGGTGAAGAAGAGAGTACATCAGGATGGAGTGGGTGGAGAAGAGTGTCAGGAGTGATTTGTGACAGACGAGTACCTGTAAGAGTGAAAGGGAAGGTCTACAAGAGGGTAGCGAGACCAGCTATGATATATGGGTTGGAGACAGTGGCACTGACATAAAGGCAGGAGTTTGAGCTGGATGTGGCAGAGTTAAAGATGTTAAGATTTGCACTGGTTGTGACGAGGATGGACAGGATTAGGAATAAGTATATTAGAGGGTCAGCCCAGATTGGAAGGCTTGGAGACAAAGTAGAGAGGCAAGATTATGTTGGTTTGGACATGTGCTGAGGAGGGATGCTGAGTATATTGGGAAAAAGATGTTAAGGATGAAGCTACCAGGTAACAGGAAAAGAGGAAGGCCTAAGATAAGGTTTATGGATGTGGTGAGAGAGGACATGCAGGTGGTTGGTGTGACAGAGCAAGATGCAAAGGACAGAAACAGGTGATCCGCTGTGGCGACCCCTAACGGGAACAGCTGAAAGAAGATGATGATATATATATATATATATATATATATATATATATATATATATATATATATTATGATGTAATTACTGTTCAACTTGAGAATGCAACGCTCACTGTGGAATTTTGCCTTTAACAGACCTACTACAAATCTACAAACCCAAGTCTAAAGTTGGACGCAACATGTAGAGCTATCACCCCACTATTGCTTGGAATAGGCTCCCACTAGAAATCAGGACCCTTACACATCCTAAACAATTTAAGACAGCCACCAAAGAGCACTTTAAAAGTCACTGGTTCTGCCACTGCACTCTCCATCCTTAACATCCCCTACTTCTCACACCTTAATCTACTTTCTGCCCTTAACTCACTCTTCTCACTAGCTCTCTCTACTCTTCCTTGACTACTCTTTCTACTGTCTTCTAAAACCTATTAAGCAAATTGCCTCAGAGAAACATTCTATTGTAATTGTCTTGCCTTCATGCAACTACATTATGATAACACTGGGTTTTTGTAACCACTTACCCCAAAAACTATATTCATCTTAATGACGTATTTTTTGTATACATCTTGAAATAGTTATGCTATACTCCTGATTATTGACACTGTATAATATTGCATTGCTACTTAATGCCTTGTAATAATCCTGTAACATTGCTGTTTAATACTAATCTATAATGAAAGTTGTGTAATATGTTGGAGATGTTTTCCCCGGGCCTCTGCTGAAAAAGGGCTCTTCAGCTCAGTCGGACAATCCCAGTCAACAAATATAAAATAAATAAATACTATAAATAAATAAATAGAGAGTGTATTTTGTGAGACAGGAAATAAGCAGGCAAGCTAGGCAAAATGAGGCAAGGCTTCATAGCAATCAATGAGAAACAGGTGAATCTTTGGGTACATAGTGACTATAACAGAAATCAGATTCTTGAACTCTGGGTCATGTGAAGAGTCTTAACGGAAGTGTGTAAAGAAGCCTCTAAATTCTGAAGTCTGGAAGTGATCTCTGAAGGTCTGAAAATAAGAGCTAAGAGAAGTTATGGTGTGTGTGTGTTTTAATATCTGTGGAAATTACTGATGACTCAAAGTATGTTTTGCTTCAGAAAATCATCTGATCAAGAATGCTACAGCTGTAAAAACTGTTGGCTTTGGAAAACCCTGTATGAAAATATACTGCAGCTGTGAAATGAAATCTAGAACGGCTGTTGTGAATGATTAAGATTTGTTTCAGTTATGCCCCTGTTTAGCTGCATGAAAGCATGCTTTATTATCCCTGCAAATAAACATTGTCTATAGCCTGAAATATCTGTTTTCATATACTGGTTTTATGTCTGCATACAACATATAATGATACATCAGTGTCTGTAGCTGGCAAAAAAAATCCCTTCAATCTGTGTATCTTAATTTACCTGAAAGTGTTCCCACCTCCTCCAAAAAGAGTGTAATGCAACTACTTAAAAGCAATACTTGCTGAAAGAAAACTGAGCTTAGATATTAACTACTCTCAAACAGAGTAAGATTAAAAAAGTCACATATGCCATAGAGGCACTTGATATAGCAATGGAGATACTCATAGCAGTGAAGGCAAAAATCTTTGTGTAGCTGTTTTTCTGTTTTTTTTTTTTTGTGTGTGTGTGTGCTGTTGAACATTTCCTGTAAAGAATAACTGTTGTACGCATTATAAAATGGAAAAGTACTAGAAGCTTTGATGAACTTTAATATAACTTTAATGAGCTCCACAGATGCTCTTCAAGAAAAACTTGCAGCCACAGACTGACATGTGCTTAGCCTCCATGACAAAGCCATTAACCAACATCTGATCCACCTTCAGCAGCAGATATCATCTACTCTTTTACCCACTGACTGACATGTGCTTAGCCTTCATGACACAGCCATTAACCAACACCTGACCCACCTTCAGCAGCAGATATCATCCACTCTTTTACCCACTGACTGACATGTGCTTAGCCTTCATGACACAGCCATTAACCAACACCCGATCCACCCTCAGCAGCAGATATCATTCACTCCTTTACCCACTGACTGACGTGCTTAGCCTTCATGACAAAGCCATTAACCAAAATCTGATCCACCTTCAGCAGCAGATATCATCCACTCTTTTACCCACTGCCTGACATGTGCTTAGCCATCATGACACAGCCATTAACCAATATCTGACCCACCTTCAGCAGCAGATATCATCCACTCTTTTACCCACTGACGTGCTTAGCCTTCATGACACAGCCGTTAAAAAAACACCCGCTCCACCTTTAGCAGCAGATATCATCCACTCTTTTACCCACTGACTGACATGTGCTTAGGCTTCATGACAAAGCCATTAACCAACATCTGACCCACCTTCAGCAGCAGATATCATCTACTCTTTTACCCACTGACTGACATCTGCTTAGCCTTCATGACACAGCTGAATTTCCCAGAATATGATCATCACACATAACCATGGACCCACTGCAGACATAGTTGGACTTAGATGATGTTGGGATGTCTCTGATCACAACTACCAGAAACTGAAACAGGAAGTTCTGGATTGGTCTGGAGCTTCATCTCATGCTTGATCCCTTTAGTTTCAAGGCTGGATATTCAGTATGGACAGTCCTGCATGATCACAATGACTGATTACTGCATGCTTCACACTGAGGCCAGAACTTGATGTAAATAATATAAGTAAAAATTCAGAAATTTTGTCTGTAGATAAATGTAGAAGGGCAACCTAGAACTCTAGGGAATATAGTTAAACTAGAAGGAGAAATCATTAAACAGAAAAGCCCCGGTTCATATGCATACTTTGTGCTACAAAATAGCCTATTCTATATGGTAGCCAAAGAGAAAGAACTGACGCAGATACTGTGAAAGTTATTAGTTTCAAAGACTTTTAGAATAATTGTAATGAAGGTGGCATATAGTCACATTTTTGGGATGTCATCTAGGAATGGATAAAACTGCAGCTATGATTTTTGGCAGATTTTACTAATATTGTATTATGAATGGCATGGACTATTTTTTGCTAATCTTGCCCAGACTTTCAAAGGACTACCAATTAGGGTTCAAATGCTCTAAAATATCTGTACCCTTCATAGAAATCCCATTTGAAAAAAACAGCAATGGACATTGTAGACCTATTTGTAAAGCTGAGTAAAGGCCATCAGTCCATTTTAGTAATTATTGATTATGTAACACCATTTCCTGGCAAAGTACCACCATGAAGCGCTAGTACAAAGTCCATAACAGAAGAACTAGGTACTGCCCACCAAGGCACCTTCATTTTTATCCGGAATAATGTATTAAATTTGTTGAACTTTTAAAGAGAAATGGGATATTTGTATACCTTTAGACCAATTGCAAAGTTGAGCATTTTAATAAAACTTTAACAGTAATGCCACAAAATGAAATAAAAGGGAATATGTTACAAGAGAGAAAGAGAGGGTCTATATTAGATCAGCGAATGCCTAAAAAAGCGAACGCTGATTGATCGACCTTATGTAAGCGAAAGCTTATAATCTCGAATTGTCAGATCCGCTATTTGTTTCCTAGGGAAAAAAATTGCTGATCCAAAACACATACACACAACACAAGCACACCAAACAAACAGAAATCCACACACATACACCTAAAATCTGACACCTAACCCTACACTAAACTATGCACACACCGCTAACTATCAACCTACTTTAACCCAAACCCTAACCCTAAGATCCATTACTATCGTACACTCACCTCACCCGCTCCCTAACCCTAACTCACCTAAACCTGCCCTAACCCTCATGTCCACACAATCGCACACATACCTAACACGAGCCCTAACCCTAACTCACCTAACCCACCTTAACACTCACATCCACTCAATCGCACACTTACCTGAATCTGACCAGTAACTTTCCACCACAGCACTGAAAATACCAAAGCAACAGAAACAGACAACCAAATTCTTTCCCTAGGAAAAAAATTGAGTTTCTGTTGCTTCGATATTTTTAACTTTCACTAAAATAAGGTTGATCAATCAGCATTCACTTGTTTAAGCATTCGCTGATCTAATATAGACCCGAAAGAGATACCCAGTGACTCAGATGAGTTCACTCCATTAAAATTGCGATGTGGAAGACATCACTAAGGCTTTTTATGTACAAGAAAAGAAATACAGTAGGATTAAAATGCCACCTGTTAATGTGTTATAAATCATTTTACAGGCATGCAGGATAGAGTTCAGAATAGTACGATCTATAACTTTTACAGTAGCAAACATTTGGAAAGAGCACAGGAGACATGACGGAGAATATGCAGTAAGTATGATCATCTCAGAGAAATCAAAGTAGGGGATAAAGCACTTGCGTTAGTACCCACATAATAAAACAAGTTCATTGCAAAATGGCAAGGGTCCCTTGACATGGTGGAAAAGGTAAGTGAAATAAGTTATAAGATGAAGCAATTAAAGGAAGAGAAGAAAACATTAACAGTCATAACACACATTTCTGAAGCCTTAGAGAAAATGGAAGTTTCTATAGCAAGTATGTTTTCAGAGGAAGTTAACCCCCCATACACACAAAATGTCCTAAAGTTAAAATAGATGAAATATTAGCAATGCCTCAGAAACAAGAACTAAAGGAATTAATTTGTACACAGAAATATTAAGGTGTTTTCACAGACACTGAGTAGAATCAATTTAACACAACACCAAGAATGGTGAAAAAATAAAGTTTAACCCATATCATATACCAGAATCCCAACACCAAGCAATTAAGGAATAGATACAGAAGGTGTTCAAGGCAAGGGTCATAGATGAATTACAGACTGAATGAAATTATTCCTTTTTACCCATCTCCATGGATGAATTGATTGATATCCCATGCACGGAGTAGACAAACTAATTGAAACTTTAGGCAAGGCTCTGTTTTTTTTCCACTTTAGATTTAGCTAAAGAGTATTGCCAAAGTCTACTAGCAGAAAAGGCTGAGATATAGCATTTTCTATACCAAAATGACCCTACCACTATTAAGTCTCAAATTTCGGTCTCCATAGAGCACCTGTATCTTGCAGTGGCTGAGAGACATAATTCTTAGATCACATACGGGAAATACAGCAGTCTACCTTGATGATGTAGTAATAGTCTCCAAAGACAGGGAAAGCATCTCTCTAGAAAATAAATTTTAAATTCCCTGTGTCAGGTTGGATTGAGAGCTAACCAGCTAACTACAGCTTAGGCATGGTGAAAGACCTTCAGCTGGGTTATGAAATAGGCGAAGAGGTAGGAAAACCACAAGCTAAGAGAATTTTAGCAGTACAAAACTGTATCACACCAACCACTAAAAAACAGGTTAAGGTTCTTGGGGGGTTGCTAACTACTATCATAAATTTATTCTTTCATTGTCTGATGGCTGACCTGACGAAGAGACAGGCTCCCTTAAAAATTATTGTGTAGAGCTGATGCAGAACAAGTCTTCAAGCAACTACAAGATATGTTATGTTCAGAAATAACACTGCAGACTAAGAAAACTCTGAAACAAACCAGCCCATCCAAAAGTAAGGAAAGCAGTTCCATGGCAGCAGCTTCTCACAGATCCAGATTTTTATTAAATGCAAACGTTAAAAAAATCATAGTATTAGCTCTTTCTTCTGCCTCTTCAGACTTCATCAGATACAAATGAATAAAATCAAACAAATGACTTTAAATAAATATCACCCATCAATATATTGGTACACATCCACCCCTTCTAACAGCATTTAAAGTGACCCAACATCTTTTTTCCTTTAATCTACACACAAAATAAATAGAAAGTATAACACTACTGAAATACTTGTATTAAAAACACCTTTTTTAGAATGTTACTTCAATAAAACGTTCCTACTTAAATTAATATTTTATACCTTTATAAAAATCAAAGTATAAAAATATAAAATGCAAATGGGTATTCACAATCAATATATATTTAACTTTTAAAGTTAAATATATATTTAGGCACCCTGAAGCTAAAGACACTGGAAAGATATATACTCCCCAAGATTCACTAATCCTTCGTGTAAGACTAGATTAGTCTTACATGGAAATGCCAGTCTAAGAGTAAGACAGCAGCGCTCCATTCATATTAATGAGGATGCGATGCCTCAACTCTAAGGATAACACAGAGCATGCACGAGTGCAGGGGGCATGTCGGACTGCCGAGCAGTCCAAAAATCCACGCCCCTGCAAGTCTCTCAATCGGGAAATGTCAACCTACATGAGTGAGTCCGCTCAAATGTGTACATACCCAACACTACAATCCCCCACATTCTAAACCCCTGTAGAATTATAAAATGTAAAACTTTAATTTTTTTTTATTATTCCCGATATAGCTGCCCGTATTTGCGCGTGTTTGCGTGGATTTTCCCATTGCTTAGCTACAGTTAGAAGTTTAGACATCGAAGAGGATAATAAGAAACGTATATGCAAATTAAGCAAACTAGCGATAGCATAGTGGTAGAGCCTTCGCACAAAGAGGAAGCATTCCCGGTTCGGGTCCCACCACTCCACTTTCTATTTTCTGTTGGAAATCTGTATATAAAAATAATTCCTGACATTTATCATTTAAATTTTAGTAAAAAGCATTGAAATGGCCTATGTAGTAGTGAATAAATGTTATATATATATCTATATATCTATATATCTATATATATATATATATATATATATATATATATATATATATATATATATATAAAGGTGAAATGGTTATGAATACTGATGGATGCATAAGTAACATATCTTAAGCAATGTGAAGCACTGCTAAGAAAAGTTTACCAGTATTAAGCATTTTTAAATGTAATTGCTCGTAGCTGAGCACTGTGTTAAATAGCACAATGGCTTTACGTGGAGCTGAGCATCGCACAAATGAACGCAAACAGAAGATGTTTGCGCGTAGCTGCACACTGCGCTAACCAGCACAACATTGGCCAACGTTGGGCAACGTAGAGCAACATCGGGCAATGTAGAGTAACATCGAGCAATGTAGAGCAAAGTCGGTAAAACACAGCTACACCTCCTAGCCGGTCTGGCCAGTAGTAAAATAAAAAGCAATGACAGGCCTCGAACCCAGGATACTGTGCACCATAATCACAGTACTGATCCACTAAGCCATGACAGCTTTTCATAAGCAGGCACTTTCAACACACACATACATATCAATGTAAGTGTACCCATTGCTAAGCAGGTGTACCTTCAGCTGAGTTTTTTCAAAACAGGCCAATCACAAATAAGTGCAGGAAATTATGCATATTTAAGCTCCATAGGTGGGAATACTTGCCATAACTGGTTGTAGCTCCCATCTGCAGACAGTATTGCCAGTGCTGGAGATGGCTCTCATTTTCGAGCGCAACGTTGGGGCATTGAGGAGTCAAAAGTAATGGTCTGGCTCCTTGTCTATAATCATGAGGATAGACTCCTGCGGGGCCAGTACCAGGGCATCCAATACAAAGCGGAAGCCAGGGACTGTCTAGCTCATGAACTCACCAATGCCACAGGTGTCCCTTGGACTGGTGAGCAGGTCAGACACCACCACGCAGACTTGAAAAGATGCAAGGCAGATCAACTGGACCAGTGGATCCAGGAGGCCCGTGGGATACCAAATGCCCCACTACTGAGTAAGTAGCCATGGAATTAAGTATGTAGGATTTGCTATTCTAGTGTATGGTATGGATAGGTATGTCTCAATATCACTTCATTTACTCCACAGCTGCAGGTGTCCGTGCTGCGAATCAGGAAGCCTATGCAGATAGGCTGCTAAGGCTGCACCACCAGGCAGGTTAGTAATTATTCTGCTTGTACTGTTATGTAAAATAAATGAGAAAGCCTGAAAAAAGTGTTTTAACACAATAAATAAAATTATAATAATTCTCTAATAATTATTCTGCATGTACTGTTATATAAAATAAATGAGAGAGCCTCTAGAAAAGTGTTTTAAGTCTTTAATTAAGGTATAATTCCTGGAGTGTGTCTGTGTCATTTTCTTTGATATATTGTTGTACTTTTGCATTATAGAAATAGGACTGTTGTATTAAGCACTGTTAACACACAGTTGGGTAGGCCCATATAAAGTGGATGAAGGGAGTGCCAGTAGCTTTTAAGCATATTTACAGTCCTCAACTGTTGGTTCATGCCCAGCATGTACTGGTTAATCTACCACATGAGTAGCTTGGTATTGTCTTCCCCAGAAATGTCATTGTGCTGGCAGAAATGTAGAGAGCTGTTAACATATAACTGATAATTTCACCTTAACATATCTAGATAAGTATAGGAAAGTAGAGCTGTCAGTGTACCATCCCAGCAGTAGTGTGTATGAGCAACTCATAAAATATGTAGCAGTAACATCGCATCCTGGACAGTTTGTATGTCAGATACAGCCCATGTATGTAAAGATCTAGCAAAACCCATTTCCCAATTTAAGGACAATTGGGTAGTGTAATAATACATGTAGGGGACATATAACTGCAGTTAATAGGAATGTAGTGTAAACTAGAAGGCTATATAAGTTGTTAATGGAGCTATCATTTTCCACCCTACTGTATGTGCATAAAAATGCAATTCCATACCTCAATGGGTATGTCTAATCTCAAAAGATTTGTTGGGACATATCCCCTATTGGTTTATAAATATCTGCATTTATTTAGATGCATGTGCCCTGTTCAAATACCACAATATTGGTGGCCTGTTGTCATCAATTAAACCTGCATGCTGTTGTAATGTCCACTGTTGTTCTATATAAGCATGTGTCATGCTTGCTGTTCAACTGTTGGAACTCTGGTGTGTTGGGTTAATGGGAATACTTCTGCATGCTGTTATAACTAATTGGAAATGCTGTTGACTGTTACTAACCCACATTTTTATTAAATCCTCCTAAACATAGAACGTATGGGAAGGCCGGTCCCAGTGGATCCATCTGTCCCACCTCAGCTGGCGATGGCACCTGGCACCAGCAGGTCCAGTGCCCAGCCTGGGACCTCCACTTCCATTGGCCCTGTGCCACCTTCAGTTGGAAGCGCTGCAGGGGATGGGGCTTCTCCCCCCATGCAAGCGTGGGAGGAGGAGGGCCACCTATCACCCTCCGAAAGGTCTGGGCTGTGGTGCGTAGGGAGATCAAGTATTCTGTTGCTGATACTCTACGCCAGGTTGAGGCTCAAGTGGCATGACTCATGGGTGAGCCTGCCCCTCCTATGCAGCCCTCAGCACAGCCACCCTCTGGGCTGTGAAGGTGCAGTCGTGACTGCCCATGGGTGGGGATCTCAGTTCCACTGTTGCCATCTGTGGGCTCATGGGCTTGCGATTTCCAAACATCCTTCCCCGTCAATGGTGTTCACCCACCACGTGTCATATTCCGCCCCTGTATGTGTCTTGTCTTGTCTGTTTACCTCCCCAACCTACCTCCCCAAATATACCTACTTTCCCTACCCCACATTCCACTCTCACCTGAAAAAAAAGAAAGAAAGGGCAATCTGCTCCCAAAAAAAATTACGCCCCATACATAGCTGCCCATTTTGCACACATGTCCGCTGGACACATAAACTGATATTTAATTGGCAGTACAACATACTTTGTTGTCCTCACCCCTCTCACAGGGGTTGAAGGTTTCATATTTCCCTCCAAATTTATTGCATATGCACAGCTGTTGCTGTTAAAGAAATGGACAGCTATGGGCCTTCCCTACACCCATCCTGCACATCCCGAGCTGTTTTCCCTACTGTCTTTCCCTCTTTGTGCCCCTTTTTCACCACTTTCCTATCTCCCCATATTCTTTTCTTTCAAAGAAATGAGCGTGAGGTTTAGCGGGAGTAAGCACTGTTAAGCAGTAGTTAGTGGGTCTGTGCATGTGTGCGCTTGTGTGTGCTTAGCTAAGCATTGCTAAGCATCACACAAACCTACGCAAACCCGCTTACAACTGCTTAAAAGTGCCTTAGTCACTCTGTATGTCAGGGCCCTTGTTCTGCTCAGCAGCAAAATAAAACACATCTGTCAGTCTCGAACCCCGGACCTTGCACACACTAGACTGCATGAAGTACTACTAAGCCACAGTAGACATACAACAAGTTGGTGCTGAAATAAATATATTATGCATCAAAATGAGTGAATGTAAAGGAAAAATAGGAATGCCATAACACAAATCTTGTTCTGTGGATTTTTACCAGCAGTTGTTGTGGAATTGCATTACATGACTGTGAAAAGAGAAGCAGCCATTCTAGCAGGAAATAATGTTACAGCAGCACTTTGCAACCCCCACACAGTATCATAGCAGGACAAACACTGGCATATCTCATTAGGGCAGAGGCCATACTTCCCAACTGTGACTAATTTTCAGGGATGTCCCAGATTTTAAAACAAATTTTAGCTGTGTCCCTCTGAATCCCTATGGAAAGTACTGATGTTAGGCAGAAAGGTGGGGAATTACACTTAATGAATAATGACAATAAGTAAGAGTTAGACACTGCTTGTACTTCAGAAAAGGTGTATTAATCCATATGCTCTGGTTCTCTCAAAGTCTCAACTTAATGTCTCTAATATTTTAAAGGTGTACCTCACTTTTACCTGCTTTTCCTTGAGTCTGTTCAAATATGTACCTGAGTGTTTAAGAGGCCTGGCAGAGGCAGAAACACACAGGCATATCAGCTTTTCTGCTGTTACACACTGTGCAAATAGCTTTGGAAGGAGTTCCAGAAGCATACCCTTATGTAGGAGTACAACACTGAAATACCAAGGGATTTAGCCATGTACTGGTAGCAACCAACTGTGACAATGCCATTGTTCCAGTGCTGAAAAGACCAGTGTGGTGCACAGACAAAGAATAACAGGCTAACCTCTGGCTACCATCTGGATAGGTCCACAGTTGGGAGCTACGCAGACAGACTACTTCCCTTGATAAACTAACAGGTACACAGCAACCCTTTAAGTCCAGCAAGATAAAATTCACACAATAATACATAATGCTCTCTGTACTTCTGTACCCATACCCAAATGTACAATATACCTGTGTGTTCAGGGTCTACCAAAGGATGTAGGTAGGCATACTCAGTACTGAAATTTGTCCAGTTTTCTTGAGCAACCTGTGCTAATGTCAACACTAAAAAAGCACAAACTGTTCAGAAGTGAGTAAATTAATATTCACAGTATAGCAGTTCACAAACAGTTCATGTGCCAAAATAATACATCTCAATAACTACTTTTGTATGGCAGTTAATTGTATAATTAGAAAAGAAAGTACATGCTCCCATGTATCTTGTGTTAGCATTTGGAGGGGTGAGCACAATTCTACACTAACAAGTGTGTACTGGAAGCAGCAACATTCAGGTCTGCGTACAACATTCAAATCACTGGCTACACCCCTGGCTTCAGATATAAGAACTATACCAACCTTCTGACTTAAACAACGATGTCCACAGCAAACAAGCATGATCCCCATTTTGGAAAGCTGAAAGGGCTACGCTTACCTGAGTTAGCAATTTATAGCATTGGGTTGCTATGACAGTGATTACTGCAATTACCACACAGCAGGCTGCATGCAATTAGCAAATGGTGGCCACCAATTGGTGCAGAGGCCATCACATGCACATGTGCAAATACCTATAAAAGCAGGCTGTAATTGCTGCCCACAAACTCAATCACTCTATTGCAGAGACTGAGAGAGAGAGAGAGAGAGAGACAGAGAGATAGAGAAAGTGAAAAGCAAAAGGAAAATGGACAATAAATAATACCAACTTAGACAAAGGAAAGGTATGTAACAGTATGTATTTAATGGCATGTAGTAGATGTTTTTGAAGAGTACTCTACATAATGTGAACCATTCATATGTGGCAGCAGTACGTATCTAAGCACAGATGTCCTGCTTAACTACTGCCATGGACAATTCAGTGTGTAGCTGTGTGCAGTGGGACATAACTGTGAAATATGTAGCTCAGCATTAAATGTCAAACCTCTGATCCATGTTATCTGTGCTTTGTACAGTAGTGTGGACAATGGCTTTTTGGGGGATTAGCGCAAACATGTATATAAACATGGTTGTGACAGAGTAACACATGCATGATAGCCATATTAAGTTTTAGCTTAGCATTGGCAACTGCTATACCAGGCTAGTATGCTAATCTAGCATTTGTAGCTATATATACTCCCTCTAATGTTACTGTGTGTTCACGTGTGACACCTGCTCATGTTGCAGCAAGGCCCAACAGTTCAGCTGTGAGGTCCAGGGACTTACAACAGTGTGGACCTTGTGTGCATACGGAGATATATATATGTGTCATATATATTAACATCTGTATATAGGTTAATAGGTTAGTACTAAGCTAACTGCCCTTGCCAGCCATTTTAAGCCTAGCCAATTATCCCCTGTGAGACTCAAACCCTGCACCTTGTGTTTGTAAGGCAAACACCTTAACCATTAGGCCACCCTCCCAACCCAAATATGTGCATAGAGCAAGGGACATATTGCAACTGTTTGTGAAGGGTGGTCATATATATGTTGGTGAAGGCTAGTATGTGCATATTTGTATGTAGGTTTTAGTGTGTGACAAACAAGACAGCATACAGTGCTGGTATATGACATGTGGTGGTTAAACACTGTGGGTGTTTTGTTCAGTTTGCAATGTTGCAGCCAGTGAGGACTGCTAAAGCTACCTGGGCTGTGAACACCTTCAATGCATTTCTCACAAGATTGTGTGATATTATTACATTACTGTACACCTCACATCCTTTGTATAATTGATATTCCCACCATGAAAGGTGGACTGTATATGTGCCTCTATGTATATGTGCACCAATGGATGTATATATGTATGTATGCATATATATATATATATATATATATATATATATATATATATATATATATATATATATATATATATATATGTGTGTGTGTATATATAGAGAGAGAGTCATATATAGTCATACACACCCACATCTATTTGTTGCAATATATTCTATGTAAAGTTGACCGAGTGTGATGGTCAATGTGTTGGTGAATGTGTCAAAGATGTGTATTTGTGGGATAGCTTAGTGGGAAACTATTTCTGTCATGGTATTATGTGTCCTTGCTTTGATCCCAGCAAAAGCTGTGTATGCTGTTGCTAGGCAGATAAAGCACTATTGCATACGGTCTGATGTGGTCCCTTGGTGTTAACTGGGGTGTGTCATTGGAGGCTAAAGCACTACATGTATGCTTATTGATTGTTACTGATGTTTAATCCAAATCCTGTATGAACTGTAGTACTACTTGAAGCTGTAGGCCTAAACAGCAAAGTATGGTGTATGTCCACATTGCTTGGAACCACTGTTTTGTGTGGTCCCTGTAGTCCTCACAGATTACATTCCTCAGGTTTAAGGTTTTGTAAGTACTGACACACAGTACTGTATGGTACACACGTAAAGCTTATCTGGGTTGCCATACCTTTGTGTCTTGTAATTATGTCTGATGTGTGTGTGGGTATGCCTGTAACATGTCCTCTGTCTTATGTGTGTTACAAGATATAACTGCATATCTAGCAACATTTATAGTTTACTACAACAGTATGCCACCTATATCCACAATTGTGCACATATTTTGGCCACGGGTTTGCCATCAACAAGTTGTGTGGTATAATGGTAATACTGTAACTGGACTTTACAAACATTGCGATGGATGACATATTTCTTTATGCATTCGCTTGATCTATACCTTCTGTGGCTAGGTGGTGCATTGTGTCACATACAGTGTACCAGGTACTCTTGTATAGTCTTATATAGTGATTTTATTTGGTTGCTGTGCAGAACATGGTTTATTATATAGAGCGTGCCAGGCACTTTCAAGCAGTTGTGAGGTGAGCACTGATAAGTGGTATTGAAAGTGTTTAATCTCAGTCAGCTAATAGGTTGCTATATATGGCAGTTCAGTGATATCTGTACTGTATAATGTTAAGTGTGCCATATGACTTGCTCAGACATATTTTTCTTTGTCTTTCAGGGATCATGGCCCACCATCGTAATCCCAGCTACAGTATTTATTTATTTTTATTTATTTAACATTTGTTGACCGGGAAAGTCCGACTAGGTTCCACAGATCATGTTTTCAGTGGAGGCCCGGGGAGAAATGCTCCAGAAGCATATCTTTAGAATGTAGGAGGAAACCGGAGTACCTGGAGGAAACCCACGCAAACACAGGCAGAACATGCAAACTCCACACAGAAGGCACCCCAGCCGAGAATCGAACCGGAGAACCTCTTGCTGTGAGGCGACAGCATTAACCGCTGCAGCACTGTGCCGCCCAGTAGTGCTGAGGATGACATTATTACCAGCTGTCTGATTCAGCACTACAGCCTACAATTCTCGAGAACCAGCCAAGACCAGCATGAGCATAATGCACTGTGACAAGATGTTGTCCGGAGGGTAAATGACATAAGCATGCATAACCGGACATATGAGCAGGTACACCATCACTGCAGTGATTTACTTAGACATGTCCGGCAGCGTGCTTCTGATGTCCATAGACAACAGCTTGCAACAGGTGGTGGGGTTAACATCCACCCCCCCTCATCAGAGTGGAGGAGCTGCTCCTGAGCCTGGTGGCACCTGCCCAACAACAACAACAGCAGACATTTACCTTGATAGAGGTTGGGGGCCACCCAGCAAGAACACATGGAGCATGCAGGTAACATGGCATATCTGTAGACTACTGTTACCTCTATTGGTAGATCATGCATATGTGAGATGTGTACTGTGTAGTTAGAAGATGTGGAGCCTGTTGTTGTGCAATACTGATAATTTGGAACATAATCTGTAGGCCTGTGAATGTAAACTGTTGTACTACTGTAAGATTGCAAACCCACAGTAGCAATGCCACGGTTGTCGACACTGACAAACTGTCTCATATTCATGTAGATCCCTCTGGTGTGACAGCAAGGCAGCGGACACATGCTGGTGAGTGTGTTCTACATTTATTATTGCAAATAAAAAGTGCATGTCATAGTTAAGGTGTAGGCCATGTACACATGTACCACACCTACGCATAGTGCATGCTGTGCATGTTTGCTGTGAGACTATGCACATCTCAGTAATGTGATTAGCTGCCTCAAACACATGCAATACACAGACCATCTCAAACAAATGTGGCTACACTGTAGTGACCATTGGATAGGCAGAGTCGATATGCATGCACACAACATACACAACTATGTCATACACAGAACATGTTAACATGCTACACATGAAGTATTCACAAACCCACTGTAAAGTCACACTCCAGTATCCCAAATGTCATCCACACAGCACACATAATATACCTGAGGGGTAGAGGTCTATCATGGGGCAGTGAAACACACTGCAACACACAACACATTCATGTTAGGCAATGCTCCTTATTGGCCTCCTTACAAACCCATGTAACAACTGGCTGTGAAATGGTGAATGTAGCCATGGTAGTGCAGTTCTGGTACAGCATGATAGGTGCTGGTTTGGGACACATTTGTAGCCTTGAGTGACCACATGATGCTTCATGATGATGGCTTATGGTACTACACCCCATCCAGTTATTGTAACCACAGTACTACACATAGCTTTCATTGCTATACACCTCAATGTTGTGTGTGTGCAAACATATGCACCTATAAACAATATGCATACCAATCACCATTTGCACAACCAACACATATATGTCTTGTAATGCTATTGAGTGGCTAGGTCATATGACACACATTGGGTATGTGTGATGTTTAAATATGCATTTGTGTTTTAGCATGCCATGTCGCGGATGACACTGGCATGTCCACAATATGATCTACACTCACCTTAACTACTGTACATTGGCTATGTGGACTAATGGTATTCCATCAGTTATACATGCTCCACTGATCTTGTGTGTACACACATCATGCATGAGCTAAAACTGTGTCCACAATTATTTGCTAAAGATACAGAGGCTCTAATCAGAATTGGATATCTATGTGACACACATATACACATCCAGCCATGGTATGTATACCTCTGAGTGATGGTGCACAGTACATTAGAGTTTTTAATACTCGCACAGCAATGTTGTGTCCATGTATACATTGCATTCCATGGGGAGGCCAATCACCGAACAACAAAACACATGCATCAAAGCCATGTATACTGTTAGTAACAAGGACTGTCTACACTGGCACTGAATGCTGTTGAGCAACACATGTCCTGCATGCTGACATGTGTGATATGACTGTTTGTCTTGTGATACTATACCCCACTATCAACTGCTATTGAGTATGTTCTGAGATTGCTGGTGGTGTGTGTGTGTGTGTGTGTGTGTGTGTGTGTGTGTGTGTGTGTGTGTGTGTGTGTGTGTGTGTGTGTGTGTGCTTTAGTGAGAAGTGTATTTATGTGCATGCGTGCATGTGTGCATGTGTGCATGTGTACATGTGTTCATGTGTTCATGTGTTCATGTGTTCATGTGTGCATGTGTTCATGTGAGCATGTGTGCATGTGTGCATGTGTTCATGTGTTCGTGTGTTCTGACATCATGTACAGGTCTTAAAGTGTTTTTCCTGTTTTACTCTCACAGGTGCTGAGGTTAGGCTGGTTTAGTGTAGCAGGGAACCTGATGTCACTGACACAAATAGTGATAATGAGGATAAGTGTGTTGAGGCACAGGCATATTTGTCAGGGTCTGTTGTTGGGCCACCAATTGACACTACACAAGTCTCCACCCCATCCATGCACACAGTCATACAGCCTGTATATCCATCATCACCAATGCCCTTAGCAGAGGGACAGTGTACAGTCAGCAATGGCCAGGACAGTGTGGTATCTATGGCACATGCATCAGGACACAGCAGCCATAGCCAGATGTCTGAAACAGTACCACATAGGCAGATGTTCAGGGGGTCTCGTCAGAGCACTGCTGGTCATCATGCCCCTGGCAGACATGCCACAACTCTTACAACCACATGCATGTTCCAGGCTGTAATGGAGGCACAGGCACGTATGGAGCGGTACACCAGAAAAAGACTAAGGGCACAGAGGGCTCATAACACCTCTTTAAATGACAGTATCCATGACCCAGCAGGTGCCATCAGTAATTACACTGAGGTCATTGATAGATGTTGGGGTGAGACATTAGATGTCCTCCACAATGTCATGTCCATGTGTCAAGATAGTGCAGGACAGTTGAGATGTCGATGTGGATGTATGCCAGCAACATCATCAGCTGGCAGTCGCCGTGGATGTCCATCAAGTCATAGCTGCTCCAGTAGTGCCAGTACCAGCCCCAGCAATGTTGGGGGTGGGTTGTCCATAGACCATCCTAGAAGACCACATGCACGTGGCTCTGGCCAGTCCCAGCAGGGACCTGGATCCAGTGTACATATGTCAACCTCTGAGGATAGTACCCAGTCTGGATTAGTACCTGATACTGTCTGTAGCACCCCTGCCAGGCGCAGGTCCTATATCCATGGCCAGAGACAGTGATCTGTAAAGCCTGAAAGGTACAGTCTGTAGCTGTCCCACAAATCCCCATATATGGCAGCCACATGGTGGAACTGTGTGCATGCAGACACACACACATAAACCAGACACCTAGGGCAAACACATACCCGCACACATTACATTCACATTGGCCCATAACAGTACTCTTGGCCCTCACATACACTCACACACACATGTCAATTGTATGGCTCAATGTAGGCCTCTGGCAAACCAACAACTCATCCTGTGCATATGATGAAACCTGTGCCACCTCCTGTATCTGTAACATTGATGCAGGAACAGGCTAACATGGAGCTGATGCACAGGGTGACTTTATAACAGAATAGCAATGCTAGCATGTTGTCAGCAGTAAAGTGTAATGATATCCTTGAAGGTGTAGCTGAGCAGGCATGATGCATTAAAGCTATAATTATCAATGTAGTATTGTTTACACCAGTGTTTATTCCAATTGTGTATTGTCTGACCATGTGCCATTTGGCTGATGTGTGTAGTTTTGTCAGCATGTGTTAGAGAGTGGACAATAAGTGTGGGATGTGCGCAGCACAGATTTGCAGGTGTACATTTGTGAACATGGTTGAGGTGCACTGTCTGCATGTACATGCATATTGGACACATGGGCAGGGTGACATGCCCTGTATTAGACAGTGTTAACACTCCATAATTTCTATTGGTGGCTGGTATGCATTGTACTACACTCATTTTGGAACTTGAGTACACGTGTGTATGACACGATTTGACACTGTGCTGTGGGTGATACTGTTACTATCTGTCATTGGTTTGCATTCTGGTAGTATACATAACCTCAATAGCCTGACCATAAACAATTGTTAGATGATGTCTTGACAACTGACACACAGATGTGGGACACACAGTAGCATTTGCAGCCTTCAGGTACTATTCTATGCCAGTAACCAGTGGTATTCACCTGCACTCAGTCCTGGGACCACTCCTGTTTGGCATATAGCTTTCTTAGGTACAAGCAAACACAGTAGGGATATGTCTGGCCATGTTTGGCAATGCATATTGTGGGCTATACTGCATTCTCCAGATGACACACACATCCACCAAAAGGGTATCATGCAGACAGATACCTGGTGTCAAACCCATGCCGTAAAGCTATAAGCCAAATAAAGCATAATCATCCACTTTTACAAAACATAGTATCCCCAGAGTACCACATAGGTAGTAGCCACCAAAATGTTGAACAGGTACTGATGTATACATAGAGCCATGTATTATGTCATCTCTCCTTTGATAATCACATTTCCAAAGGGTTTTGGAAATCCATCTGTGGATCACATAAGCAATAACGGGTCTGCATGCATATCCACAAAGGTTGTTGCACACCAATAATAAATAACCATCTTTGACAGACTTTGCTGCTTTTGAACAGGTTTCAGATATGCCTCAGGCATAAACCCTCATGCACACTATTCAATAGAAACCATAATGAGTGTATGTGAAACGGATGATGTAGGCCAGGGATCACTGCAGTGGCTAGGTTTGTCACACGCATACAGATGTGACCTAAGGTCTGGAAAGTGGCAGCACACTCTGGCAAAGATAACAGATGTGTTCATGGAGAAAGCAGGGTTCCCACCTATGAAATAACTGAGGTCACATGTATGTATATGTATTTGCCACACAGCTACCTGACATGTGTAATGCACATACTGTTGTCATAGTGATATGTCATACAGTACTAAAAGCAAAACTCACATCACATTGACCAACAGTGTCTCACACGTGGAGCACACACAATCACCCAGTGCAGGATTCAAACCCCTACCTAACTACTTTATGACACTAGAGTAGTACGTATTAACACAACATGCTACACACATTGCTGGAAGCTCTTCTTTCACAGGTATATTTGTAGGATGGTGACATCATCAGACTTGACAAAGATGAGTATACCACTTTTAAGGTGTTTCAGTAGTCTTCAAAAAGGTTGCTCCTCTCCAAGGAGACACACACACACTTATACAGTTAGCAAGTGCAAGATTCAAACCCCTACATAACTACTTTAGGATACTAGAGCAGTACGCATTAACACAACATGCTATACACATTATTGGGAGCTCTCCTTTCCACAGGTATATTTGTAGGATGATGACATCATCAGACTTGACAAAGATGAGTATACCACTGTAGTCTTCAAAAAGGTTGCTCCTTTCCAAGGAGACACACACACCTGGCAAGTGCAGGATTCAAACCCCTACCTAACTACTTTATGATACTAGAACAGTACACATTAACACAATGTGCTATACACGTTACTGGGAGTTTGTCTTTCCACAGTTTTATTTGTAGGATGGTGGCATCATCAGACTTGGCAAAGATAAGTATACCATTTTTAAGGTGTTTTAGTAGTCTCCAAAAAGGTTGCGTTTCTCCAAGGAGACACACACAGTTGTCAAGTGCAGGATTCAAACCCCTACCTAACTACTTTATGATACTACAGCAGTATGCATTTACATGACATGCTATACACATTACTGGGAGCTCTCCTTTCCACAGGTATATTTGTAGGATGGTGACATCATCAGACTAGACAAAGTGGGTTACATTAGGTGGGCTACATAGAAGGAATTTCTAAACACTTTGGCAATGTGATCATCAAAGGAGAGTTTACTATCTACCTGGGTCCCCAGGGACATAATTACATTCTCTGTACATACTGGATTACCACCAATGTGGTAATTTGTATGCACTTTGTTTTATCCAAAGGGGATGACTATGCATTTTTTGGCATTCTGCTTGAGGGCATTGTTTTGACACCAGGTATCTGTCTCTGTAAGACCCTTCTGGAGGATGTCTATGTCAGCCATAGAGTCGATTATGGACCACAGTTAGCAGTCATCTGCAAACTTGTTCAGCCATATTCCTCCCGTGTTTGCCTGTACCTCTGAGCAGTATCTACTGAACAGGTGGGGTCCCAGGACCAAGACCTGTGGGATGCCATTTGTGACTGGTTTAGAGTCGGACATGGCACCCGCAACTCTGAACATGTGTGTTTGGTCTGTGAGCCAGTTGGCCACCCATCCTGTGACATAGGTGTTAATGTTTAAGCTTGGTAGCTTGTCCATGATGCCAGAGTGGGGAATGGTGTCAAAGGCTTTAGTGAGGTCCAGGTGGCTGTGTGGTCTACTTTCACCTCCATCTGTGTCCTTGGTAAAACTGTTTCAAAGAAGTCAACTAGGTTTAGGAGGCAGGATCTGCCTTTAACAAAGCCAAGTTGGGTAGAGTCCAGTATCTGGAGGTTCCCAATGTATCTGTTTATGGGTTCCATGATAATTTGCTTCACAGCTTTGTAGACCAGGCTGAGTAGGCCTATAGGGCAATAGTTTCCAGGTTCTGTTGTGGCACTACCTTTGTGGAGCTGGATGACGATTGCTGTATGCCATTCTTTGGGTACATAGCCTGTGGTATGGTTGAGTCTGGACAGTGAATGTAGGTGAGGGTGTAGTTCCTTTTGGGGCTGGTGTAAGACACAGCCTGGGACACCATCCAGTCCCATTGATGCTGTGTTCTTAGCTTTGGAGAGGGCTGTTTTTACCTGCATGACCATGAAGTCTGGGACTCTGCATTCTTCTGGGATGGACACAGGCCATTTTGGGGGTGATGGGAGGGAGTTTGCACTGAACTTGTCTGCCAGGATGTTGACAATGTCAGTTGGTTCAGTGTATTTTTTGCCATTTTGCAGTAGCTGACAGCATATTTGAGAGTTGCCACCTAAATGTTTGGTATAGCTAACAAAGGCTTTGTGGTTGTTATTCTTACATTCCTTGGCAATTTGTCTTTAGAAACTGGCCTTGGATTGTTTTATGAGTGATCATTGTTTATTCCTAATCATGATCAGTGATGCCTTTCCTTTGTGAAGTTTGCTCTATCACGTGTTTGTTTCCTCCTTCTTTTGTATAGCTTATTTATGGGCAACGACCACCAGATTGGTTTCTTATATTTGGAGGAGTGTGTCTTGGTTTTATTTGGGATGTCTCGATCCATGCATCCCTGTAGATGCTAATAGAATGCACTTGTAAATGATTCTGCAGATTGTATAGCATTATCCTATAGCAAGGGGGCTTTGGAACTTTCCACTTTGGTCTTGAGAAGTGTGCAGTTTGCTTTTGAAAATCTCTTCGCAGTGGTTTCCTTGACTGGGGGGGGGGGGGGGGGGCAGGATGTGGATGTTCAGTGTGATTACTTTATGATCTGATATTACCAGCGAGGGGTTTATCTCTGTTGTGGAGCACTGATACCCGATGTTGGTGATGATCAGGTCCAGTATGTTGTGACATCTAGTGGGCATGGTGACCAGCTGTTCTAGGGCGTTTGAGTTTTTAAACTCTAGGAAGCATTGGGCAAAGGACGTTGTACACGAGTAATTCTCCCAGTCAATGTTTGGGTAGTTGTAATCTCCTCATATAATGGTGCTTGGTAGGACCTTTATATTTTCCACTGTTCTTAGGAATACTGAGTGAGGTTCCTGGGACAAGGTAGGTGATCTGTAGCAGGCTACAATCTGATAAGCAGCTTTGCCCAATGTTAGTTGCACTTGCGTGGTCTCCAAGGCCTCATGCTGTGCCACTAACCTGAAGGTGTGGGTATCCATAAGGTAAATGGATACACCCCTTCCTTTTGTATTTCGCTCTGGGTTTTGGGGCCAAAGATCAGAAGGATTGTGAGTGTTTTACGTGGAGCATGTCCAACAGCTCTGTGTTTGACATAGCTTTGTATGCTAGGCAGTGATCACCTCTGAGTAGGCCATATGCAAGAGAGTACAGCTGGAGCATTTTGAGACGGTCTGTGTATGGCATGTATTTCAGGCCACTAATGCTCTTTGTGAGGTATTTCTACAGACTTTCCAGTTGTTGTAGATGACTTGTGAGGTACATAGCAAAAGGGGTGTTGCACTCTATTATGGATCTAGTGAGTGATGAGTAGAGGAGAACAATGTTCTCTTCTATTCTACATGAGACACCTTTTGTGATGAGGTGTGCCAAGTAGAAGGATTTCCTGACTACTGTGGGGATGTGATTATCACAGGTGTGTCCACTGTCCACCTGTGACCCAAGGTCTCTTATTGCACTTTCAGTGTTAAGTATACTACCGCCTATGTTGTTGTTCATGGCTACAGAGTTTTTACCAAAGGGGATGACAATGCACTGTTTGGCATTGAGCTTGAGGCCATGGCTTTGACACCAGGCATCTGTCTCAATGAGGCTCTTTTGTAGGATGTCCACATCTTTAGTAGTTTAAATTATGGTTCCTAGTTTGCAGTCATCTGGAAACTTCATTAGCCACAGACTTTCCATGTTAAAGTTTACTTCAGGGAAGTAGATACCAAACAGGACAGGACCCAGGACTGAACCCTGTGGTACTGCACTTGTCATTGGTCCAAAGCCATACTTGGAGTCTGCTACTTTCTCAGTGTGTGTTCTGTCAGTGAGCCAGTTGGCAACCCATCTTGTGACATAGCAATTTATACCTAGTTTAGTGGGTTTATCTATAATTCCAGAGTAGGGGATGGTGTTGAAAGCCGTGGCAAGATCTACATAGGCTGTGTGAACCACTTTACCATTGTCTACAGTTCTGGTGACTGCTTCAATGATGTCTATCAGGTTTAGGAGACATGATCTGCCTTTTACTCATAAAACCACCCTGATCTCCACCCTCATAAAACCCTATAACAATCTAAAGAACCTGCACTCCTCTAACAAAATACTGATTCATACTTCTCTATCTAAGAACTCAGCAAGTGACTCCACATTTTCCAACTCAGTTGGTAAAATATGGAATCAACTACCTCAAGACCTCACAACTCTGACATATCTCCCACTATTTAAAACTAAACTAAAACTCTTCTTTTCCAACCACTGGCTTTGCTCTTGCAATAACCCAGACTAACCATTCTTTTATCTCCTTGCTATTTGACTCCTTACATCCACTCCTTTTCTTATATCTAACACTCTAAATTATCCTCTATAAAACTGTTTCTGTTACTTCTTTTCTAACAAAGGCATATAATCACTACTTCTCAACTTCTTACAAAGAAGTAATAGGGTAACTAAGTAGGTACTTTACTTGTAGTTTTCTACTTTACTAAACCTCTTATTGTACTCAAATGCTTTTACTTCCTGCTGTAGGTTTAATGTACATGTTTTTAGATTTTACTTGTATATGTTAATATATTATTGTTCATTTTTTGTTTATTCTTACTATAGTAGTATTGTAGAGGAGCTTTTCTCCCCGGGCCTCCACTGAAAATGGGCATGTATCCAGTTGGACTAGCCCGGTAAACAAATGTAAAATAAAATAAATAAATAAATAAATTTTACAAACCCAACATGGTTGTGGTCCAGAGTTTGGAGATTACCGATGTATTTTGTTATAAGTTATATGATGATACAGTCCATGGCCTTGCAGAGCAGGCTCATCAGGCTAAAGGGGCGCTAGTTCCTGGGGTCCGTGGTGGCTCCCCCCTTGTGTAGTGGGATAACTGTTGCTGTGCACCATTCAGCAGGCACAAAGCCTGAGGTGAGGCTATGAATGAACATGGTACATAGGTGTGGTGCCTGTTCATTCTGTAGTTTGTGTAGAACACAGCCTGGGATGTTATCTGTTCCCATGGATGCTGTGTTCCTGGCTTTGGAGAGTGTTTTTCACCTGTGCAGCCGTGATGACAGCAACTTTGCAGTCTTCCATTATAGAGATGTGCTTTTTCATGGGTGAGAGGGGGGTAAGGTTAGCACTGATCCTATCTGCCAGGATGTTGGCAATATCAGTTGGGTTTGTATATTTAGTGCCATTGTGCTGTAACTCAGAGCAGATCTGAGTGTTGCCATTGAGATTCTTGACATAGCTATAGAATGCTTTGTGGTTGTCTTTAGAATCGGTGTCGATTTTGTTTTCATAACTAGCTTTGGAGGATTTTATCAGGGATCACAGCTTCTTACTGATGTTGACCATGGAGCTCCTCCCCTCATGGGATTTTACCCTCTTTTGCAACAGTTTCTTCCTTCTGTTGTGCAGTTTGTTTATGGCAGGGGAACACCAGATTGGCTTCCTTTTCTTGGAGGATAGCATCTTGGTTCTGTTTGGGATAGCACGATGCATGCAGTCATGTAAATGCTTATAAAGTGCAATTGTGAAGGATTCAGTAGTCGTAACTGTATTGTTCATCTGCATGGGTGTCCTGCAGTTCAGCATTTCTGTCTTAAGTAGAATGAAGTTGGCTTTGGAGACATTTTTTTAACATGGTTTCCTTAATGGGGGTGTGGGTTCAGAATGTGGATATGTAGGGTAATTAGCTTATGGTCAGATGGGACCAATGAGGTGCTGACTTCAGGTGTGGAACACCGGTCATGCAGGACAAACCAAATCCTGTAACCAACACAAATAACCACAAAGTGAGCTAAATGCTACTCATTGCCAGAAGTCTCAGACTCCAGATGCACACACTCGAGGCACTTCTCATTATGGAGAATATTGATATCTGTGCAGTAACGGAAACCTAGTTCAAGGCTCCAGACAGCACACCAGCACTACCAGGATACTACTCATTCCATACCTTCCAGCATCAGGACCTGGATCACAGCACATAGGGTGGGGATGTATCCATATTCATCAAGGATACCTACACCTCTCTCTACATCCTCTCTACAGAATATGTACCCATAGAATGTTGCACAGCAACGTTCTTCACACTCCACAGGGGCGGGGCCACAAAAAACCCTTGGAATTCATGCTCTATGAGCCTGATGAGTGTTTCTGCAAGGCAATGGAGCCAATCATAATGGAAGTCAACAATACAGAGATTGGAAACCTTCACACAGTTGAGCACACCCAGTTTGGCTTCGTCAAATGCAGACCATGCCTCCTGAACTGGAAGGATTTCTTTGACAGTTACCCAGGCTACAGATGATTGAAATGAGCTCAACACAGCCTACATATACCTCGCTAAGGCCTTTGACACCATTCCACAGTCAGGTATCATAGATGAACTCACCAACCTGGCCATGAATCCATACATCACAAGATGGATTGCAAACTGGCTCACAGATAGATCCCACACATTGCGAGTTGCTGGCTACATGTCAGACTCTACACCAGTAACGACTGGTGTCCCCCAGGGTTCAGTCCTGGGGTCCCTTCTGTTTGGTATAGACTTCTCAAATGTACATGCCAACACAGGAGGGTTGTGGTTGAGACTAAGTTTGCTGAGAACTGTAAAGTGTTTGCCATAATAGATTCCCCGGAAGACAGACATATTCTCCAGAAGGGACTCTATGATACAGATGTGTGGTGTCAGAATCATGGCCTCAAGCTCACTGTGGAGGAATGCATAGTGATCCTCTTTGTTGAAAACAAAATACCCACAAACTACCACATAGGTGTTACCCCTTAAAAATTACAAGGTGATAAGGGATCTGGGGACACAAGTAGATAGTCATCTTTCCTTTGACAATCATGTTGCCAAAGTGATTGAGAGATCCTATGTGGCCCACCTAATCAACAAAGGGTTTGCATCAGGATCCAAAGAGGTAGTGTTGGCACTCTACTCTTACATCATCAGACCCATCATTGAGTACAGTGCACCATTTTGGATGTACTCGACTTAGCATATCCAGCAGCTGTAGAGACCACATAGGTACCTCACCAAGAGGATTACTGGCCTCAAACAGTTGTGTTATGCAGCACAACTGGTAAAACTAAATCTGTTCTTCGTTGCGTACCACCTACTCAGAGGCACACTCTGACTAACATACAGAGCCATGTCCAACACATAACTGTTGAACATGCTCCATCTGCAGATAACAACATTTAGTCGCCCTACACATTTTAGGGATATGAATCTCATCAGAACGATGAATACTGTAAAAGAGATGAGATGCACGAAACTCCCCCATCCCTCGAGAACACCAAAATAAAACACCAAGTCACCAAAATGTAAACCAAACAAAATTTATTAGGTTTAAGCTTTTCTCAAGCTTTTCTTCAGTTACAAAACACCAACTTCCTCAGAAAACTCCAAAGAGAAATAAAAGTGGAAACAACGTCACTCGATCACTACCCTTTAAATACCTGCACATCTTATCTATAGAAGAATATACAAAATATCACTGAATACATATAAAAACTCCTCAAAAACTTTATATTAATCAGAAAAAGAATCCAATTGATTAAAAACATATAAAAATAGTAGATGTTATTTATTTGGTGAGCCAGCATGTTGTTAAATTTAATTAATGTAAATGATGGAATTTTAATGTCACATCATGCAATGAATGCGATAAATCAGAATAAATGTACCTATTGATTTTCATTATGGCATACATACACAAGTAAAATATAGATAATAGTTTTAATTATAAATATACATACAATAACAAATAGGATAGTTTTTTATTTGATTGTACAGTAGCTTTCAGTAGCAGTTGTCTTATAGTCGGTAGTAGCATCAGATGAGTAAAGTACCCCGGGGTTATTGATGGTTTATTTTCACTTTTATTTTTATTCTGATTTATCGCATTCACTGCATGATGTGACATTAAAATTCCATCATTTACATTCACTAAATTTAACAACATGCTGGCTCACCAAATAAGTAACATCTACTATTTTTATATGTTTTTAATCAATCGGGTTCTTTTTCTGATTAATATAATGTTTTTGAGGAGTTTTTATATGTATTCAATGATATTTTTTACATTCTTCTATAGATAAGATGTGCGGGTATTTAAAGGGTAGTGATCGAGTGACGTTGTTTCTGCTTTTATTTCTCTTAGGAGTTTTCTGAGGAAGTTGGTGTTTTGTAACTGACGAAAAGCTTGGGAAAAGCTTAAACCTAATAAATTTTGTTCGTTTTACATTTTGGTGATTTGGAGTTTTATTTTGGTGTTCTCGAGGGATGGAGGAGTTTCGTGCATCTCATCTCTTTTACAGTGTGTCTACATTTCCTTGGTTTGAGAACGATGAATACAACATGCTGATGGGATAGAGTACCATCCCAGACACTTGCCTTACTGTGTAACAGAGTCCCAATGTACATCAGACAGAACCCCTCTGTGACACTCTTCAATTGGAACCTTGATGAGTGGATGGGAAACAGACAATTCATGCCAGGCATCACATCAGCAGCCCCACTAGAAAGGGGCTTAGGGTACTAACTATTAGAACTAGGCCTTGGGAGACTACCCAATGATGTGGTGAAAGCTGCACAACTTGTGTAGGCTGATATATGCCTTTGTGGAGATAGTCTACTACATACCTATGAACCTATGTGACAAGTACATGTCTACAGATAGTAGATGTGTACTTCATTGTACAGTCATGTTGTACAGCAGGCACATGGACCACATACACTGTAATGCTTAAAGATACTGGTGACTGTTATGTACAGTGGGAGATATGTGCACCTCATGTCTTTCATGCCATTGGGATGTGTGCTGGATGGGACAGTCCTGGATGGCTCCCTGTCATGGTCACCCTCTTACACACATCTCTGCCCATCCATCTTTGGCTTATTATACTGTGTTCCCCCTACACACACACACATATATATATATATATATATATATATATATATATATACACATATATAGGTAATAGACTATCTACCGAAAGGCATATATTAGTATGGCCAGAGTGTGCAGCTATCACCACCCATGGAGTTCGTTCCCTAGGCATCTGTGTAGTAGAGCTGATGAAGTGATCCATGGTGTGACAGTTCAGTTTCATATACGCTCATCAGAGCTCCTCTGGAAGAGTATCAGTGAGGGTCTCGGCTTAATGTCGATGGGGAGCCTGTTCCAAAACAAGGGAAGTCTGTGAGTTAGTAATGTATCCCTCCAACATGTTCTGTTTAATGTTGTGATGATGATATTCATAGAGCATGTAGTACAGTGAGCTTGGGTTTACTTCAGATAGCGCATGTACATCAGTTCTGCATTGGACATGGACCTGTCTGTTGGGCAGAGATCTCCTGAGTAGACAGTATGCAACAGAGTACAGACTGAGTTAAATCCAGTCTTGTTGCATGGGGCAACTGTTTGAGGCCAGTAATCCTCTTGTTGAGGTACTTCAGTAGTCTTTCCATCTGCTGCAGGAGTCTAATCAGATTTATCACAAGTGTGTTGTGGTACTCTCTGATGGGTCTGATGACTGATGAGTAGAGGGAACCTCCTTTGACCTACATGCAAAGACTTTGGCAGTTTATGGTAACAAATAGCATGATTTTCTAACCACTTTGTGAAATTGTTTCTGGAAGTGGAGATGACTATCCACATCTGTCTATAGATCCCTTATTATCACCTACATATTTAGGGTGTTGGCACCTATATGGTATTTGTATGACTGTAGCTCGAGGCCATGATTTTTACACCACATATGTCTGACTGAGACCCTTTTTAAGGATGTCTCTGTTGTCCCAAACATTGATTATGACAACTTTTTTGCAGCCATCCACAAACTTTGCTAATCATAGCCCTCATGTGTTTGACTGTATTTCTGAAAAGTATACACCAGACAGGAGGGTTCCAGGACTGAGCCATGGGGGACAGCAGTTGTTACCAGCTTGAACAGGAGACCACAATTCTTACCTTGTGGGATCTATCTCTGCTCCAGTTGGCAGTCCATCAGATGACATACATATTTATGCACTGGTTGTTGATTTTGTGGATATGCCATGTGTCTGGGATGTTGGAAGAGGGCTTTCCAAGGTCTATGTGGGACATGTGTAGCTCATTTCATTGATGTATGTCCTGGGTGACTGCCTTGAAAACAGTCTAGCAGGTTTGAGAACCATGATCTTCCCCTGACCAAACCGAAATTGGTAGGGTTGGGTGTTTGTAGGCTCACAATAGCTCTGTTTATGAGTTCCATCATGATGGACTCCATGGCCTTGCAGATCAGTCTTATAAGACAATAGTTCATATGGTCTGTTGTGTACCAACACTTGTGGAGTGTGTCAAACGTTGCTGTAATGCATTCAACAGTTTTATATCCTGTACAGAGGGTGAATCTCAACAGACTGTTCAGGTGCAGGGTCTGATTGTTTTGGAGTTCACATATGACACAGCTAGGGAAACCATGTCATCCCATAGACGCCATGTTTTTAGGTTTGGAAAGTGCTGTTTAACTACTGTATATGTGATTTCTGGGTTTTCACAATCTCCAGGTATGATAATGGGCCCTTTTGTCAGTGAGAGGGGGGTAAATATGTATGAACCAGTCTGACAAGATGTTGGCAATGTCAGTCATGTACATGTATTCATTACAGTTTGCACTGACTCAGAACATATATGAGTTTACATTGATATTTATGACATAGTGAAAGAAAGCTTCATGGTTCTCTATGGTCTCTTTGACAATATTTTTGCCAGAACATGGCTTGGATAATGTTAGGAGGGCTCATTGTTTATTGATGATACTGATCAGAGATTTATTGATCTTCTTTGAATTTTCACTTTCTTTGAACAACTTAAGTACTTGTAATACATAGTTTGATTATGACAGGAGTCCAATATATTATATGGGTCTGTTTTCATATAACTCTGTGCGCAAGGCAGGATTGGTGAATAGTGGCAAGTTTCTGGGGTAAGAACTGCAACTGCCAGATATGTGTGACCCACTGCTGTACTCAGACATGGCCTAAGTGTGTGAGCACGCCCAGTATGACCTTTCAGTATGTTGCTGACTGAAATTTGCTAAATTTGTTTAAGTGTGTGAGCATGCCCAGTATGGACATATATATTATATGTGTGTGAAAAATCAAGTTGGTTTTTACTTCAGGGCTCACCTTTATGTTGTACATTGGCAGGAAGCATGCTGTGCCTGCAGGGCTTCCATGAGTCAATTTGCATAGACTTATCAACATTTCTACATACGGGGGGGGGGGGCAGCTATTATTTGTACATTTCTACCTGGGGGGCACACCTGATTGTTACTGTGGGTGTACATAGGATGAGGGGTTCACCTGACACTTATACACATTTGCTAGGCCTGCACTGCTATGTCAGGTACTCCATTTCAGTCTGTACTGTTGCCTATTGTACTGGCTTGAGACATACTACTGTACTACAGATCTTAGCTTCCAATTTCACGTATATTAATTTGTGACTTCATAGCCTACCCAACCCACATCACACTGCCTGGCCTGCTGTTATCTGTTTGCATATGCCTGGGGGGAAGTTACTCATATGCCTCTTCAGAGGGCATGATACAGCATTTGTTTGTGTTTGCGTTAGTCTACAATTGTCCTGCTGTGTCTGTGCTAGTGAAATGATATCATGGCTTAGTGGTTCAGTACTGTGACTATAGTGCACAGTATCCTGAGTTCAAGCCCTGTCACTGCTTTTTGTTTTCCTGCTGGGCAGACCTGACTGGTTAAGGAACAGTAAAGCAGGTGTGAGTGTGTTTACCTGACGTTGCTTGACTTTGCCTGACTTTGCCCAACATTGCCCAACATTGCTCAACATTGCCCAACATTGCCCAACATTGCTCAACATTGCCCGATGTTGCGCTAGTTAGCGCGGTGCGCAGCTCCACACAACTGTGCTTAAATATGCTAAATAGTGGTAAAATGTGCTTAGCACTGCTTTATATTGCTTAAAATAGGGCAATCATACCTCAGGTGGTGTTGCAGGGCTGCCTATGTCAGATGCACTTAGTACACTCCCTATACATGTTTGAAAACAGGTAGTGTCAAGTTAGGCATCCCTTTTATTGTATGTGCGAGTCAGAGAGAGGTGTAATTTCCAGGGGTTCCTACTGAGTCAGTGTATGTGCTATGCGTTGCCTCTTTGCCAAGGCCAAGGCATACTGGGTATGCCTCCTTCTGCCTACTGGGGCAGGCTCAGGTTGTTCCTCCTCCAAGTCATGCTGTGCCTGTGCAGGCCTTGGCAATGGTGGGGGGCTGTTTGGCCCTGCCCCATGCTGTTCCTGCTGCAGCTGTTTTCACAGGATCATATTGTGTAGCATGGCACATACCATGACAATTTGGGTACATGTAGTTGGTGATCACTGCAAGGCTCCACCAGATGTTTCCAGGCACTGGAACCATGACTTGAGCATCCCAAACACACGCTCAATAATGTTTCTTGTTTGTGCATGTGCCTCATTATGGAGTTCTTGTTCTGGTGTGTGTGCATTTCTGATGGATGTCATCAGCCATGGCTCCAGTGCATATCCAACATCCCCCACTAGGTGACCGTCAGGGATGTCCCCATTGGCAAATCTCTGGTACAGCTGCGTCAGATGCCAGATGTGGGAATTGTGATAGCTTCCAGGGCAGCCAGCTTCCAGGGCAGCCAGCATACACATTCATTATTATGCCCTGGCATCGCACAAGACCTGGCAGTTGATGGTGGGGAAGCCCTTGTGGTTGATGTAGACCCTACGCCGCTCACCGGGAGGTGCTTTGATGTGTATGTGCATGCAGTCTATTGCACCCACTACCTCAGGGTATTCTGCTATTTGGTGGAAAAGACGCATATTGCTGGCCAATGCCTCACTGGAATTGGGGAAATATATGTGCTCACCGACATGTGCTGACATGGCATCCAGGATCTGGTGCAGTACCTTGGATGCTGATGCCTGTGAAACCTCCATCATATCACCAGTTAGTCTCTGGAAGGTACCTGTAGCTAGTATTCATAGGTCAACACATACCTTGGTATCCACTGGGATGGGTTCCCCTCTGTTGGTTCTGTGTGTGAGGTGTGGCCGGCACAGCTCAACAATTTGCTGCAGGAGGTCTCTGTCCACTCTATAGCGCTCCACTATCTCCAGCTCATGTAGCCCCTGGTAGGTTACTCTGCATCTGTACACTCTTCTCCATCTCCTCACTGTGGGTTGCATAGCAGCATTCACAACATCACCACCCTCAGCATCTTGCACATGTTGGTTTATGATAGCAATAGCAGCCCCTAACATTTTGTCTGACTTAAGCTTTTTAAGTTTTCACTCTTTGTATACTGCAGTGCTGCAGAGTTCTTGGGGAAAAAACAGGGTAGACTGCTGTTTGCAGAGTTTAAAGTGCTGGGCTGGGCTAGTCTACTGCCTGTGTAATTGGCTGATTCTGATATATTTCACCTAGCAGCTCTGCTAGTTCTCCTTGGTTAACTTCCTACTACTTCTTTTCCTTCCTTTTCCCTTTCTGTTTCCACAAGGGGCAGTGCTGTGCAAACAAGCGCACATGCACGCACACAAGCACACACGCGTGCACACGGTGTAAGCATGTTTGCAAGAAATTTCAGATATATCCACGGTGTACACCTTTGGTTTCTTGCTTTCAGCTAGGCAACTGTAGACATGCCTCTTGCAATCCTAAGAAACTCAGGGCAAACACCAGCCACTGTGCTCCAATCAGCTTACAGTCTTTCAGACATACCCCCTCATGATGTCATCTATCTTCTACTCTACTACTCTCCTACTCCTACTCTTACACTCTAGGGACATGGCTCACATGCCAGGGAAAATTGGGATTCACTATCCTTATCCTCATTTGCATAGGATTACGTACTAATGCTTGGTTACATCTCTCACACTGCGCTTCCCCCTCTTAGCAACCACTATTCAGTGGCCATGTTGTTTTCAGCCTGCCATTCACCTGCATGGCAGAACAAGCTTTTTAGTGAAAATGCCCTTTTTTGGCTATTTTTCAATTGTGTTCATTTTATTTAAAGCGCAGCACGTTTGCACGGCGCTGCGCTTAAACATCGGCAATCGGGGGAAAAAAATGGATTTTAAGGATTTACAACATTTGCAAATGCCAATGGCCTTATATTTGGCCATTAGCATGCTTCCTCAACTAGATGCATCCTTTATTTGGAGCTGTCTAGCTATTTGCAGAATGGTACTCCGTTACCAACAGAGTACATTTCTGCAAATAACGCTACTCTTCCACGGACAGGTTAGTGTTTCCTGGATTGCAAATTTACCTCATTTGCATAGCTTTCAGCAGCAAATGAGGTAATTTGCATACCATAACACTGTCCGTGCAAGAGTAGCTTTAGAAGCTCTCATGCACCCCCCTGCCGGCTATTGCTGGATCGCTCGGCAGACATATTGGCTGTCTGCCGTCTTACACTACTCTTAGACTCCATGCAAGCCTTCGTAAATCTGTCCCACTGTATTATTGAAATTTACTTCATGGAATGATTTTTTATCTGAGGCAAGGTTTTATAAAATATGTATAAATAATGACATTATTTATAATGTACGTGTATAGATTTATGGGTTGGTGCCCTTGTAGACTTGATTGGTTGCCTTGGTGGAAGTCAAACCCTACACTTCCTGTTTATGAGGTGGGCACCTCAACCATTATGTTATTATTCCTTTCCTTGGGTTTATGTTTATTTTTTGTGACTTTAAAAGTTAAATATATATTGATTGTAAATACTGATTTATATTTTTATACTTTGATTTTTATAAGGCTATACAATATTAATTTAAATAGGAAAGTTTTATTGAAATAACATACTAAAAAGGTGTTTTTAATATAAGTATTTCAGTATTGTTATACATTATATTTATTTGGTGTGCAGATTAAAGGAAAAAAGGTGTTGGGCCACTTTAAATGCTGTTAGAAGCAGTGGATGTGTACCAATACATTGATGGATGTTATTTATTTTAATTCATTCATTTGATTTTATCCATTTGTATCTGATGAAGTCTGCAGAAGCAGATGAAAACATTTATATTACGATTTTTTAACGTTTGCGTTTGATAAGAATTTGGATCTATGACAAACTGTTGCTGTGGAGCTGCTTTACCTTGCTTTTGGATGGGTTTGTATGTTTAGAACTAATAATAATAATATTGGTAGATATTTCCAAACCATTCCTAGTGCATTCAGATGTCCCAAGAATAGGTATAGAAGCAACCTTGTCACAGACTTTAGTAGGAATGAAAACTGCCTCTATTATATGATCACAGAAAATACATGGCGAATGAATCTTGTGATCACTGGCACCCTGCAAGTATCCGTCCTTTGGCCACACCCCCTCTCTTGTTGAGGAGTTGGCCAGTCAAGACCAGAGTAAATTTGTGACTACCAATCCAGTCATCAAGGTCCCATTTGAAGGGACATAGTGTATCACACTGTTTAATTTACAGGGGGAGTCTGTTCCAGAGGTGGGGGAGGCAGTGCACAATGAGCTTATCTCTCCATGGTGTGTTATATATTTGCTGGTGAAGATTTAGATGCTTTATTCTGGTAGTGAAGCTATTTCATTTGTCATAGTACAAAAGATGCAAGGCCAATGGGTCCCTAATGGCACAGAAGGAAAGGCAAAGATCATTCCGTAGGAGTCTATAAGATATTGAGTAAAGAGACAGTGCTTCCAGTCTAGGTAGGGTAGGCTTTTTAGGCCAGCTTTCCTATTTGTCAGAAATGTCTGGAGTCTTCCCAGTTGTTTGAAATGTGTAGTGAAATGCATCACAAAAGGAGCAGTTTGGTCAATGACAGGCCTAATTAATGGTGACCATAAAGGAACAATAAGATCTGGATGATATTTCCTTGGCAGTAAGTTACATTAAACCATAGGACTTCCTGATCAGTATTTCACACAATGATCAATCAATGGAGGGAAAGTTATCGGTCTAAGTTCTAAGGTCACTAACAACATTCTCGTTATGAAGTGGGGTGTTGCCTTTGCTGTTTGCTGGAAAAAAGGGCTGTCTGCCAAATATAACAATGTTGCAGATTTTTGTATTTTATTTGAGCCCATTTTTAGTACACCAGGTATTTATGAATTTAAGTCCCTGCTGAAGTTTGAACATCAGAAGGAAATTTCACAATGACTCTTAGTTTGCAGTCATATGCAAACTTCATTAGCCAGAGATCTTGGTTCATAGCTTGGAGATCAGAAAAATAAATGCTGAACAAGAGATGTTCTAACACTGAGCTCTGTGAGGCACTACCAGTCACCTTCATACTCTCTGATGAGGCTAATGCCACCCACACTGTGTGAGTTCAGCCTTTTGTCCAATTTGCTATTCATCTTACCATTAGGGACATATTTTTAATGTCCTAATTTTAGTCATTTTATTAACATGAGATGGTGTCAAATGCCTTAGAATTGTCTAGGTACACCCTGTCGATAGCAGGATCACTGTCAACTGCCTGTGTTACCATCTCAAAGAAGTTAACTGGATTACTCTAGTCTGATAAGATTGCTGATGTCTGTTTATCAGATCAATGAAAATGTGCACCATGGCTTTGCAGATGAGAGTTGTCAAGCCTATAATTATCAATAATTACCAATAATTCCTGAGGTCAGTGGTGTTGCAACCTTCATGGAGTGAAATCACTACCACTGTGTGTGCCAGACCGCAAGGACAATGAATTTGTCTGTTAGTATTTTGGCAATGTATGTTGGGTCTGAATGCTGGTCACATTAAGAATAACTTCAGATTACTGCTGGGTGTTATTTCTTAGTTTCCTAATGAAGCTAAAGAGGGATTAGTAATTGTTCTTATCTTCATATGTTAACCTAAGTCATGTGTTGCTTTTGTAGATCTGATAGTATTTATTTATTTATTTATTTTATTTTACATTTGTTGACCTGATTGGTCCGACTAAGCTGAGTGGCCTTTTTTCAGCGGAAGCTCGGGCAGAAAAGCTCCCCAGTATTATAATAATAGATAAAAGCATCAGAAGGCACCATTAATTTACCAAGTCATTTCCATTTTGTTTTGTTTACTTCTGATATTATCCTTACTATGGCATATTTCTGATGTGCTGAATTCTTCAAGGCAGTTTTTTGTTTTATTTTAGAGTTAGAGATTAATTATGTTGGTAGACCATGAGAGTGGTTTGGTTTTGATTGAATTTCTGATTATATTTAAATCTGGTTGGGACTGTCAGTTCTATATATTTATCAAGGTGAAAATTCCTTTCTGAAGCTGTCTGCTATGTGAACATTGGGGCTGATGCCGCTTTAAGTAAATTGTGAAACTTTGTCATAGAATTTGATGAGGCTTGTACATCTTCTTCTTCTTCTTCTTTCGGCTTTTCCCGGTTAGGGTTACCACAGTGGATCACCTGTCCGCTCATGATTGGCAGTGGAATTTTACGGTGTTGCATTGCCAGCCCAACACCCAACCTTCCATGGAAGGCACACGCACACACACACTCATGCCTAGGGCCAATTTAGACTGTCCAATCCATCTACAGCATGTCTTTGGGATGTGGGAGGAAACCGGAGCACCTGGAGGAAACCCATGCGACCACAGGAAGGACATGCAGACTCTGCACAGAAGGCACCCCAGCCGAGAATTGAACTGGAGAAACTCTTGCTGTGAGGCAGCAATGCTAACTGTTGCACCAGGGTGGCTGCCCAATGAGGCTTGTACATCTAAAATCCTTTAATTTCAAGATACTCGTTTCTGGGGGTTTAGCAATTTTAAGATGAAAGTCCCTAGTATATGATGCGACTTAACTGGGGATGAAGGTATCTGGGGAATAGCACAGTTGTAGTAAGTAGTGCATGAAGACAGCATATTTTTGAGACTCGGGTCTAGTATAGTATGTCTGGGTTCATTGTAAATTTGCAAACTTTTGGGCATAGTCCATGCTGGAGCTATAGGTATTCCAGGTTACTGAGTTTAGTCAAAGTCTCCAAAAACAGTGGTAGTGAAGTTTTTCTTAATGAGGAGTTCATGCTGAGGACATACATGGTACCTTTTAACAGGTTACAAGCTGATGGTTGTTCCTGTTTAGTATAATATTGAGTTGAATGAGACTGGTTTGTGGGTTTCTGAGACTCTGTTTGGACATAATATGCTTTCTAACTAATATGGAAATGTAGCCGCAGTTGCCATAAGGCATGAAGGCAAGTTAGGCACAGAATGCAGGTATGAAGGGAGTTCTTTCTATATATTTAAATTAAGTTTCAATAATTGCACAAATATGGATGTGATCCAAATTCAAGAGTGCCTTATGATCATGCAGATTGCTGTGGAGACTTTTCCCATTGAGTAGAGACACCTTAATGCACTTTTGTTGTGACTTTAATATGTTTGTCACAGTAGGATGTCCATTAGATGGACTATGCCTAAACAAGGCACTATTGGATAATAAAAAGCACTGTGCAGATTCTTTGAAATGAAAGGTGCACACCTTCTTTGTGAAGCAAGTAGTACTGTAGACCATCTCATCCCATACTGAGGCCCTCCTGGAATGACATCAACTATCCAGCAAATTGTTAAAGCCAAATATCTTCTCAGCAGAAAGGTTAGTAATGCTGATAAATGTTACTCAGCTATGGAAAAGGGAGGTCATGTTATAAAATGGACACGTACTACCCTAAAATATAGTTTGTTATGGAGAAACTAGCTCTGTCAGCTGAAAGACTGCAACCCTAAGATGTCCAGGTGGGATTTGAACCTCCACATTCACAATATCAGCACTCAGTACCACCCAGGACATAGCAGCCATTGAATGCAAATGGGCTGTCTTAAGCTTAGACCCCCATCCAAAATTGTTAGAACTGCTGGTTTTATGTTGGGGTGATCATCTAGAATAGTGACTGTTGAGCTTGGAGAATGCTGTGCTGATTGTGGGGCTGTATCTTCCAGGGTTACCCTTAACACAAGGTGTATTATTTGAGATGCAGGAGAAGTAGGCAGGCTAGTCAAAATGAGGCAAGGGTCCTAAGCAATCAATGAAGGATGGATGAATCATTGGGTATATTGTGAACAAGACCTATGGGAGAAATTAGATTCAACAGGAGTCTCAAGGGCTATGTAACATTGTATCTGAAGTTTGACATCTGAAAGTTATCCTGAAGTCTGAAAGGAACAGGATGGAATAATGCCAAACAGGGTTTTTTCATGCTTCTTATTGCAGACAGTCTGCTTTACATCGACATTTGTAATTTGTTTTAACTCATTTGTTTTGCCTTGCACTGTCACTCTTGAAATATTTCATTTTCTGGTAAATCACTGAGGTACAGCTATCAAATATCCTTGATTTTGCAGAATGTTCTGGATTATTTATGGTTGATTCTTTTTAAAATGTATGTTTTCCTGATGAATTGTTGAAGAAAGCAGTCATTAAAATAATGAAAGATGTTCTAGTTTCAAACTTCATATCTTTCAGAAAATGTATGCTAATGCACGACCTGTATCTAACAACTTCCTACTTGTATAAGAGCTGCATTTTTCCTAATTTTTAGCCCTTGCCCCCTCATTATTTTTGATTTTGTCCCTAATTCTTGTGATTAGAGTTTCAGAGCTAGACACTGAAGGTAAAGTCAGCCAATAAATAATGTCAGATATCTGAGTTCTATACCATTTACTGCTCTGAAAAGAGCACGACTGATTTTATCTCCTTTTTGTCCTGTATCTCATCAACTTTTTGATTTTATGGTCTGAGCTCCCAAACTTCCATTCCATTATCAGAATGCAGAATGCTTCATCTCATAATGTGAAATAAATGGGTCAAACACTTATTACTGGTAACTTCAATTTGGAAGCTCACACGGTGATTAAAATGTTACTTTATACTTATAAAAAAGTTGTTTTATGAAGTAATATGATCAAGTATTATTTATTATCAGTTCTGAATATATAACTGACTCAGTGTGCAATTGTGAGGAACATAGACTTTTTAAGATCTCTTCTAAACTAGAATCCTGTTACAATAAAATCTCAAAGTTCGGCACCACTACCAAATACTCCACTCACCACTGTAAACCTCTCCACCAGCTGCAATGGCTAGAACTCCCAAACTACCTTGACCACCTCCAACTCATCACCACTCACAAGCTTATTTTCAAACCACCTATATGCCCAGCACTAACAAACATCTTAACATTATACACCCCAAACAGAACTCTAAGATCTACCCACCAAAATCTAATCTCTGTTTATAAATCAAGCCGTCCTGCTGGTCAGCTTCTCCTGTCCTTTTCCGTTGCCAAAAAATGGAATTTTCTCCCTCCATCTCTAAAAATTTCTGAGAACTCTGAACACTTCAAAACCCGTCTGCATTCCTACCTCTCCCAAAAATGGAAATGCAGTTGCACTCCACCTACCTAACCTGCTTAATACATAAATAATTTATAACACACAAAGTTTGTTCTTCCTTACACACTATTGATTAACCCTATGTACTGACTTCATGCTAATGCTACCTCTACGCCACTTTCAGAGAATTTAAACCTCTGTATTAATTTAACTCATGCTAATATTCATGCATAAAGAACTCATCCATGCTAATGTTACTTCTATATCATTTTCAGATGATTTAAACCTCTGTATTAATTTAACCTTGTACCACTCTTCTCAACCACTAAACATGTAAATATGCTTTACATCATTCTCCATGCTCTCTGCTGTTTAACTTTTGTTTAGTTTTTGCTGTTTTGTACGTAAAATTTGCTTAGTTTGTTTCTGTTTCCACTATGTATTGCACTTCATATTATGGAGCTTATACTATGTATTATTGGAGCTTTTCTCCCCAGGTCTCCACTGAAAATGGGCTCTTTGAGCCCAGTGGACCTCCCCGGTCATCAAACTGGAAATTAATAAATAAGATTCATAGTGAGGAATGTTCCTGAGGTACACTCAATAAATACATTTCTGATAAATCACAAATAATTAACAGATAATTGCATTTGTAGCTCATTATATACTGCTTGACTATGAATTTCAACATGTCTCTAGTAGTTCAATGGCTTGTCAGATGCACTTTAAATAAATGTGAGTTTCAAGGAAAGTAAGGTTTACTGCTGGGCATGCTAAATCTGTTTGCAGTGTTGGACATTTTGGTTTTGTTAAAAAATATATATTTCAATGTTTTTGCTGTAAAATTTGAAAAAAATAGATTAAATCTGACTGTATGTGATCACTGTAGAAGTAAAAAGAGGTTTTAACAGTCTTTTTTGGTAACTGGTAAGAGAAAATGGTAGTGGGATACTGGTATGGCTGGGGGGAGGGGTGCGGCACAGTCTATTATCCTGCCTAAGGTCCCATTTAACCATGATCTGGTTCTCTTCTGTATCTATTGTATTCTATTGCTATCAGTGTTGTTATTGTTATTTTATGGTAATTTCATTGCTTTTCATCTTTTTATAATTATTTTGTTGTGACTTTTAATGTTTTGTACCTTTTGATATTTTCTCCCTGGGTTCCTACTGAAAAGAGACTGTCATGGCCAATCAAACTTAACCAGTAAACAAATAGTAGCATATTAAAAGCACAGAGTTTAGAAGTTTATTCTTTTAGGTTTATCTCCCAGAGATGCTGGTCTGCTTATAGTACTAAAAAGATTGTTGCATTTGGCACAGCTGAGATCATGTCTATAAGTAATGGGTAGTGGTGTCTTTTAATCACTTTATTCAAATGTTATAGATCAAGACAAATGTAAGTCTCACATTTTTTTACAACATTGACCACAATATTCCCATATTATTTTGACTTCAGGAGTTGCTTACTGGCACCAACTATTCTTATAAACTTGAATTCTTGCTTCTCTCTACTCCTGAGACCTTTTCCTTGTAGCATGTAAGGCTATTATATCTGGCTTTATTTTTGTGTGATGTTCTCCCAACAAATTTCCTAGGCCTGTAAGTAAATTACCATTGTTATACAGGAATGCACCTCCATGACTCTGTACACTATCTGAGATATCTTTGTGACTGATAACTGTTGATCCACATAAAGTCATTTCTTTCATACTATAAATTTATGTTATACTGTTCTTTCCTTCTCACAAGCCAAACGCCTGACATATTAGGAGAAATGACTTATGTAGTGCTGCTTAAAAGTAAGTTCTCATACCACCTGTTTTATATTTACATCAGTAATTATTGACCAAACTCAGATTATGCTAACAATGTGTACACATCTCAGTTTTGTGTTTCTTCTCATCCTGGTGCTTTACATGTATCATCATATGAAATGTTATATTCTGTACCTGCTTGCAGTAATATAAATTCAGTATTTTGCACCCTAATTCTCAGTATCACTTGCCAGTAATCTGACTCAAATTCTTGCCTCAGCACTTCAGAGGCATTTTCTCGACTTTCATTTCAATAGTACCATCAAATAGCTCTTTTTCATTTCTACTTAACAACATCCAGATTCTTTCAAACCTGTTTGTTTTCATTTTATACATCATAAAAAATGTCACTTTCTACTACAGGTTCTACACAATTTATTAAAATCAGGACAGATGTGCTTAGTATCACATCTATTACATTGGGCTTGAAATTCACAAGTGCACATCATTTTTTATAAAGCCTCATGACTTACTAGGATATTACTAGAGATGGTGCCTGCCAATCATCATTCTCCATGTATTCATTAACTGATCTTTTTAAATTAGATGTGCTATTTTGGAATATGCTCATCAAATGTTTTGCTGATCTGTGTGGCATAGTATCATATGGACTTCTATTCAGTGGCAAAACCATATTTAGGACAAAGCAAAGGATCCAGCTTCAGGGGAATGTATCAGCAGATGCCAGTGGTGTGTGAGTGCAATACCAACTTTATAAATTAATTCTGATACTGCATTTGAGGCCAGGACTGAAGTGCCAATGCACTCAGCACTCAGTGTGTTGCGTGTGGTGATATAACTGTAAAACACTGCTTGTTGCATGTAGCACTCAGTTTGCTATAGTCTCGAAAGAAAATAGTATATATATATTTTTTTTTTTTCAGTTCAGGAGGATGTTATCTTAGCGATCTGCACAGGCTGCCTGTTGACTGAGCTGGAGTTCTGCTCAGTGGTCTGTGATGCCTGTGTCATACAGCATACAGTGTCAAAAAGGTTTCTGTTGCATGTTATGTGACTTATGCTGTCATCTTGTTCCAGAGAGATTTGTGTTGTACATTGTCCAAGAACATTTGGGAGGGTGGCCTAATGGTTAAGGTATTTGCCTTGCAAGCACAAGGTACAGAGTTTGAGTCTCACAAGGGATAATTAGCTAGGCTTAAAATGGCTCACAAGGGCAGTTAGCTTAGTACAAACCTATAACATGTTAGTTTGGAGGCTGTGTTGCAAGCTGTCAGACAACTTGTTACTAATAGATTTGTGCTGCACACTGTTATGTAGGCTTCCCACCAGTGGACTATTCAATTCATTTCTAAAATACTTTATTTGTCCATGGAGTAGACCCAGCTCTCATTTTACAGTCTGTAATCTGCCTACAGTCTAAATGTTAAAAAATTAGATGTGCTTTGAGACAGAGTAGCTGAGTATATGCCCATGACATTGGTGACCAGTTTTAACTGGGACGAAAAGTAGCAGTAAGTTGACCTGAATGGTAAGAGTCATACGTCCTTTTTAGTGGTACAGGAAAGGTGTCTAGGGTCACCTTCACCTTTGTGGTACAGGAAAAGTGTGTGGGGTCTCCTTTGTGGTACAGGAAAAGTATGTGAGGTCATCTAGTACATGTTTGCATCCTGTAGGAGACCAGATAACCATTAGACAGAGGTAATGCAATTTAACAATATCTGCCAGTAGTCTTAAACTAGAGTCATGTACTGTTTGCAGTGAAAGCTAAGCTTGAGCTGTAACAGAAGCTCCTTTATAATATTAGCAGGACAGTTATGCTACCCTGCCTCTGACCAGTTCTTACCCAGTGCATATCCAGGTCTCACCATCCCATTGTAGGAGCTGGAGGTTTCCATATGAGGAAGAACAAATGAGCCATAACGAGCAAGCGGGAGAGTCTGCCAGGCAGCCCAACGGCAGAAGAATACAAGAACAGTTAAAAATAAAGTCCTAATTTTTCTCTTATACCCTCACCATTTCACTAGAAATGCCTCACGTATATATGATATGATTCTAACCATTAAATGATACTCCCTATGATTAAGAAATCCAAATGTCTTTAAAATTTAGCTTAAAAGTTTTACTATGCTTCCCAACCACTACTGAGCGAGTTTGCCCTAAATCTACCATCTAGTCTATTACTCATAAAGTAGAATGCTTCCTGATTAGGTGACGGCTTACCTCCTACCATGTATATACAAGTATACAAGTATACCTGCTACCATGTATACTTGTATATCCTGGGAATAAAGTGAGCCAGCTTCTTCTGACATACAGAGCCATACACACAAACAGTAATGTGAAACTACAGTAATACCAACAGCTGCATTTCCTGAGAGTAAATATTTCATAAGGGCAATGGATCTCTAGACATTTATTTGCAGTTTTGTATTCATTCAAACCATATCTTGGTGCTGTCTAATATCAGGGCATTAACTAAGCTCAGAACTCTGAAATAAAACTTCTTTTACCTATCACTGTGCTCTGTAATATTGAGGGTAAATGGATCCTACCATTGAGAAGGCTTGCAATGCATGGAATGAGAATGGTTAAAGTGCAGACTACCTGTGCAGGAGTGCCACAGGTACTATCCACAAGGAGAACTGTAACGTATCAGTAGGGTGTTCCACATTCTGACTGGCAATCTTTGCAGTGGTCACTTCTTCTGCATTATAGGAGTAACACATTTGTTAGGTTTGTAATTAAAACTGGGCAGTCCATGCAGACACACCCAGCTGGGTACAATTTTTTGTAAAGCACCTCTCTGAATTTAATGTAGTATCAACACAAACAGGACACACACACACGCACAAACGCACACACGCACACACACACACACACACACACACACACACACACACACACACACACACACACACACACACACACACACACACAAAATAAATATAAATGCTGGAGTATATTATGATAACAGAGTGCAGTAACTGTGAACTTTATCCTCCCGGTTCAGTTGTGACAGCATCACTATGCAGGGTGCTAGTTTTATTTATTTGTAATAAATCTTTAGCCTTTTCCTCCTGTTTTATTACAGTGGTATCACTTCAGCCAGTTCCATGGTATAAAATGCAAAACCAGTACATATATAAATTCATAACAGATGCACTTTTCACCAACTGCTTCCAACATTCCTCTATATAATGTTTTTTCGATCAGCTATAGTTATCTGAGAATGATGCATAAAAAAATTCAGAAACTAAAACACTTGATGCATATACTTTTTCATGTTATATGCAAGTCTGATACCTGATTCAGCAATAACAATGTTTCACTTTGTCCTATATGTGGTTACTAAATTTACATATTCTGTTTCATCAATTTCTGCACAAAGTTTTACAGCTTGAAGGCAAATTGATACAAACATTTCCTACATTGTAAAACCCGAGAATCATAATCTTTGCTCATATTTTTGAGAAATTAAAATTTAATATGCATACCCTCTACTATATTAAACTTCCAGAGCAAAACAAATAAACACCTTTGTAGCCTTGTTTTATCAGCAGAAATCTTAAAATGTTTTCTTTCTTAAAACACTAAAAGTGAAATTTTGTATTATGCACCTCCCATGCCAGTCAGTTTTTTTTTAGATCTACAACTGAAAATAATGTACCTTCAAATCATAAGCTCTCGTTATGTCACTATGTAATCATCAATCAGTTATAGAACTTTTCAGATGCTACAAAGTAGTGTAAGACAGAAACATTTTTCACTTTTCCTCTTGGATTGAAAGATTTTGCTTTTAGTCTTCATCTTTTAAATGGCTACTGTCTCTATCTCTTACTCAAGCCTTTATTTTTAGAATCTGTTCCTGTTTGTTTTTCTTTTCTTTTTCTGAGTTTAAAACAATTTGAAATGGGCTTGGATCAACATAAATGCATCCACAGGACCCAATTTCTGGTTTTGGTATTGTTCCCAGAAAATTGTGTGATAGTAGCAAACCAATCACTTGAGACTTGAGATACTTTATAGAGGATTTATTCATCCCTGCTCTTAACTTAAATCCTTAAATCTTAAATCTTTAAATCTTTAAATCTTAAATCACTTGAGACTTGAGATACTTTATAGAGGATTTATTCATCCTTGCTCTTTTCTTAAAACAAGCAACAGCTCAAAATAAATCACTACAATGTTCTGGCTCATGTATCCCTTTGAGAGTGATAGGAATGAAACTGAACCTACAGTGTTCCGCATTCTGTTCCTGGTGTCTTCTAAAAGTGTATTTCTTTTGAAAAAATGCAAAGCTTATTTTTAAATAGTCCTGACCAGCTTTCTGCAACGAAGGCTGACCATCTGGTCTTGGCCTGGAGTGCAGATCTGCTGCAAAAAGTCAATGTCATGTACTGGGACATTTCATTCTTTGGGTAACAGTGTGGGCCATGCTTAGTTTACTCATAATCATGTCTGTTTTGTGCCTGTCTGCATCTCTTCTGTGTCTCACTGTTATCCAAATGACATTTAGCTGGCTATGCTGATTAAGAGGGACAGTTTGCCTGTCTGCCAGTGTATGCAATACTGCATCACAGGAGGGACATTAGCCCAGTATGACTGCTGTGAATGTACAACCTTGCAGGGCACTTAGCTGTTTGAGAAGCCTATATGTGTGGAGACAGAGTTAAGTGCTCTGTCTCTCCTGGATAAAGCCCCACCCCCATAAAAAAAACTAAACTACTTCTTTTTTTTTTTTTTGCAAAATCCCATTTACATAAAAAAGCAACTTTAATTTTTTTTCCCTTAAATAATACCATGATTGAAGTTACCCACATGCAAAACTACTTGGCATAACATTCAGTGATAATCTTAAATCTGATTTACATATCTACAACAGCATCATGAAAACCCATGAAGAACTAGGCACCCTACATAGAGTAAAGAAATTCATTAGAGACTCTGCCAAGGTAACTCTAGCTACCAATTACCCCTTACTCCTCTGTGCTACATGGAACCACTATCATGACCAAACTACAAGTGTCACTTTGAGCTAAACTTGTACAGTGCTGTAATAAATTCACCAGATTTGCTTGCAATGAACCTTACCAAATCAACCACTGTTTGGCACTAAAAACGCTTAACTGGCTTGAGTTTCCTCAGATATTATATTCAGCTCACCTTTACCCATAAAATCCAATATACCTCATATGCCTTCCCAGCAATTAGACCCCTATTCCAATACCATCTTCCAAATCACCCCCTTCAGTCAAATAATAAACAACTGCTTACCATTTACAAACCACAAAAGGTCTGCTGGGGTCAGTCTGTATTCCAATAATGTAGCTAGAACGTGGACTAAAATTCCTATATCAGTCAGGTCTATCACACACCTTCATCCTTTCAAACCATTACTAAAAGACTTCCTGTCTGCCTTCTGGCTTTGTCCCTGCTCCTCATCAGGGACATAGTTTTTTAACACCCTTCTTATACCTCCCATTAAAGCACTTAATGACCTAACCTACTTATCCCCTTCTAATACCTCACTTTATTGTACTTCTTAGACTACTATATCTGCTTCTAATTAGCATAATGAAATTACTGTTCTATCACTACACTCAAACCTGCTTATCTCCCCTAATATCTCACTTTATTGTATTTCTTAAACTCCTGCTATTTATCTTATATACCATTGTTCTATCTATAAGGTCTCTGTAAGGTCTCAGTACTAGGCTTGTAAATTTAATGTTTTTAATATCAGTAAATTTTATTATACCGACTATTATGCTATGCATTCACTGTGACTGCATTATAACATTTGTTATTGCAAATATTGTTTGCATTAAATATACCTTGGAGCTTTCTCCCTGAGCCATCACTGAGAAAGGGTACCTGTACCCAGTTGGACTTTCCCAGTAAAGAGATGTCAATAAATAAATTAATTAATTAATTACTGTGAGTGAGCTACAAATGGTAAAATAAGAGCTGAGAAATGGCATCAACAAATGGCTGCATTGCCATGCAAATAAGGCCCCAAGTTTCAGACATTTCACGGAATACGTAAAAATGTATGCATCCATGTACTATCAGTTTTATAGAACGTATTTATGCATATATATATATATGTGTGTGTGTGTGTGTGTGTGTGTGTGTGTGTGTGTGTGTGTGTGCGTGTGTATGTGCGTGTGTGAGCGTGTGCGCGTGCGTGCGTGTGCGTGTGTGTGTGTGTGTGTGTGTGTGTGTGTGTGTGTGTGTGTGTGTGTGTGTGTGAATTTGTATACCATGTATGTGTTTTGGTAGAAAACTATCTATTAAAAAGAATTATTTACATGTTAACATGACCGAATTAAAAACAGATAAGGCATTCTGTTTACCCTCACATATTCTGTACATGCAGATTATCATTCTATTAAGTGACATTTTTAATTTTATTTATTCATTTATTTACTTGGTAAGAGGTCTGTTTCAGACTGTTTCAGTCAGCATGTGATTAAAAGGCAAGAAAAAACGGGATAATGCAGTGAAAACCTAAATAAATCCAGAAAGTGCATGCAGTGACTGTAGGTCAGGATTCAACATTTTTATTCTGAAGCAGTGATGCAGATATTTCAAACACTTAGCAGCAATGCTGTCCACAGTTTTAATAACAATTTTCATTAGGAGGGACTCTAAAATGAAACACATACAGAGTTAAATATGGAACCAATAATATATTTTACAGCCGACTTCTATTACTTTAAGTATAAAGTATAATGACTTAAAGGCTAGAAATCTGTTTTATGGAAGAAACTGAGATAGCATGTGACTTTCTTCATGCTGGCTGATTTTTTGAAAGACCAGGTATGCTTTTTGTCTTTAATTGGCTTTTTCTATTCTTAGTACATTGGGAGATGAAATGAAGACAACAAAGTTGTTGTTGTTTGGCATTCGGCTTTTCCCAGTTAGGGGTCGCCACAGCAAAACTCCAGTCTGCTAATGATTGGCAGTTGTTTTTTTTTTTTTTATGGTGTCGAGTTGCCAGTCCGACGCCCAACCTTCAACAAAGGCACGCCCATTCTCACATATCTTTCGAACATCCACTCAACCGCGGGGAGGACATGCAGACTCCACAAAGAAGGCACTCCTAACCCAAGCAGAGAATCGAACGGGAGAACCTCTTGTTGTGAGGCAACAACACTACTGCTGTACCACCGCAGAAGTCAAAGTCAAAACAGAAAATAAAAGTGGAATACTGAAACATTTTAACAACAGATATCACTTATCCAATATACACAAACGCACACACACACACACACACACATATATATATATATATATATATATATATATATATATATATATATATATATATGTGTGTGTGTGTGTGTATGTGTGTGAGTGTGTGTGTGTATGCGTGTGTATGTATATATATATATATATATATATATATATATATATATATATATATATATATATATAAATTGTTATATTTTTATAAAGCTGATCACATATTATGTCAAATGTCAAGGCTTTGTTATAGACATTGCATATGCATGGTTGAAAGGTATTTCTGAAATCAAGAGAATAAAAAGCTTTATCCCTGAATCTTGTACAAATAGTACAAAGACAGAAAACCATGTATTGCTTAACATGGCAAACACATTGTTAAGAAGCAAGATGTTGATAACCTGTTAAATGGCAGGATGGCAGAAAATACCTTGAACTGTCTGTGGATGAAGCCATGCCATGCAATGTCTATAACAGTGAGAGTGGTGAGCTTTGAGCAGCCTATCTGTCACTGGAGGAGTGGTTTCAGCTTAGAATCTGTAGTTTTACTGGCCATTTTGGGCTATTTCTATCCCTTTTATCTTTCTGTTTAAAAATCCGTGTTTGTGCAGTTTTGCACATCGCGCAGTGCCATTTAACTAGTGTTATACTATTCCCGGTGCCAGAAAGTCTGCTCTTCTAATTTTCCCTTAGAACTGGACAGTTTTCTAGTTTTAGCACTCCAAACTGTTTCCTTATGCTCAGCACTTGTTCAAAACTCAATGCAAGCACTAAATAATCTACAAATTACTGCATCACTCAACTTTTATCACTTGTTAGGAGGAAAACAGTTTTTAGTACTTAAATTAATAAGCACTTATCCAGGCATATCTAAGGGTCAGCTCCCGGTATTTTCCCATCTCCACCTGATGAATCTGGGCATCCTGGAGAAATGTAGCAATTGCCTCCTGTACACTGACAACCTTCTCCTCCTACCACCCAACACTACAACCTGTGAGAGATGCACTTATATAGCCAAACTGGAAGCCAAGATCTCTCCAACCAAGACTGCACTAGACAGTCAAAAGGAAAAGGTAAACACCTGCACCACACTACACTCAACACATAGTCCATCAAAACTTACACCACCTAAACCCACACATAGCAACACAAAACACACACCTACATTCGCGGAGGCTCTCAATAAAAATCTGCCCAAACAACAGAGACTACCAAAGCTGAAATGTAAACAACCACCACCCTCTGACACTACCCAAATGACACATAGCCCACAAAATCAGTGTGCCACTCAACCTCAGCCCATAAGGCAAAACAACATACCCAACACACTAGTCATAGATGACTCTATAGTCAGGCACACTGATGTCCCACTCACCAGGATAAACAGGGAGAAAATTACTGTCAGCTGCCTGTCGGGTGCCAGGATCTGCCACATAATGCAAGCACTGAGGTCACACCACAACAAGTACAACTATGACTCTGTCATTGTCCATGTTGGTGTGAATGACCTGACATGTACCTCCCTGGACTACATGAAAAAAGACATGGAGGAGCTCTCTGATCATGTAGCCCAGGCAGGTATGACCCTAGCCCTGAGTAGCATCCTGCCATCACCCAGAATGATACCACAATACAAAGACAAAATGATTAACTTCAATAATTGGCTAAGCTTCTGGTGTCATTCTAAGGGGATCCAGTGTCTGTCTGCCTGGAACGACATGATCGACAGACCACAATGCTTTGCCAAAGATGGCCTGCATCTGTTGCCCCTGGGATTCTGGATACTGGCTAAGGTTCTTGCCACCCATATACTGCCTTTTTTAGGAAAGGTTCAAATGACAAACTTACCACCATAGCAGGTATAAGCAAGCAAAATCTGAGTGTAATGCTACTCAGTGCTAGAAGTCTAAACCTCAAAATGCACTCACTCGAGGCACTCCTTAAAATGGAGAACATCAACATCTGCAGTGACAGAGACCTGGTTGAAGGCTCTAGAGAACATCCCTGCATTATCAGGCCATAACTCATGCCACACCTTTTGGCCACCTAACCTGGACCGAAACACTAAAGGAGGAGGAGTGTCCATATTCATTAAGGATATCCACACATCCAGGCTAATTTCTCAACATAATGCATCTGAAATTATCCAAGTGCAACTAACACTAGGCAAGACTGCAATCCAGGTTGTAGCTTGTTACAGATCTCCCGTCATGCCCCAGGATGCCTACGCCATGCTTCTTGATATACTGGGTAATCTTAAGGTACAGCCCAGTACCCTAATAATGGGTGATTTCAACTACTCCACCATCAAATGGGAAAACTACTGATGTACTAACTCATTTGCTCAACGCTTTCTGGAATTCATAAATTCCAACTCCCTGGATCAGCTTGTCCATACCCCCACCAGGGGCAGCAATATCCTGGACCTGGTCATTACCAATATGGGCAGCTGATGTTCCACACCAGAGATCAACTTCTCGCTAGTCGGATCTGACCACAAGCTAATCACCCTAGACATCAATATCCCGTCCCCACCCCATTAAGGAAACCACCATAAAAAACTTCTCCAAAGCCAAGTTCTTGCTTCTTAAGACAGAAGTGGCAAGCTTCACAACACCCATACAGATGGAAAACAGAGGCACAACTGCTGAATTCTAAACAAATGCACTGTATAAGCACATACATGAGTGCATGGATCGTGCCATCTCCAAGAGAATCAAGATGCTATCCTCCAAAAAAAAGAAAGCCAATCTGGTGGTCTTCTGCCACAAACAAACTCTACAACAGAAGGAAGAAGCTGTTGCAAAAAAGAGTAAAATCCCCTGATTGCAGGAACTCCCTGGTCAGGCTCAGTAAGAAGCTGAGATCTCTCATAAAATCCTCCAAAGCTAGTTATGAAAATAAAACTGCCACTGATTCTAAAGACAACCAAAAAGCATTCTACAACTATGTCAAGAATTTCAGTGGCAACACTCAGATCTGTTCTGAGCTACAGCAGAATGGCACTAAATATACAGAACCAACCGATATTGCCAAAATCCTGGCAGATAGGTTCACTGCACACTTCACCCCCCCAAAGGCCCATCACTATACCAGAAGAATGCAAAGCCCCTATAATCATGGCTGCACAAGTAAAGACTGCACTCTCCAAAGCCAAGAACACAGCATCCATGGGACCTGACAACATCCCAGGCTGCATTCTGCAAGATCTACAGAACGAACTGGCACCGCACCCGAGTACCATGTTCAATCATAGCCTCGCTTTATGCTCTGCGCCCACTGAATGGTGCACAGTGACACTTATCCCTCTCCACAAAAGGGGCACCACCATGCACCCCAAGAACTACCGCCCCATTAGCCTGATGAGATTGGTCTGCAATGCCATGGAATGTATCATCTTGGAGCTTATAAACAAGGACATAGGTAACCTCCAAACTCTGGACCCCACTCAATTTGGGTTTGTAAAAGGTAGGTCATGTCTCCTCAACCTGATTAACTTCTTTGAAGCAGTCACCAGAGCCATGGATGAGGGTAAGGTGGTGCACACAGCCTATCTTGATCTCACCAAGGCTTTTAACACCACCGCCCACTCTGGAATTATACATAAACTCACTAGACTGGGCATAAATCCCTATGTCACAAGATGGGTGGCCAACTGGCTCACTGACAGAATCCATACAGAGAAAGTAGCTGACTCCAAATCCAACTTCAGACCAGTGACAAGTGGAGTACCACAGGGCTCAGTCCTAGGTCCTCTCCTGTTTGACATCTACTTCTCAGAAGTCCAGGCTAATACAGCAGGTCTTTGGCTAATGAAGTTCACAGATGACTGTAAACTATGTGCCATAATAGAATTGCCTAATGATGTGGACATTCCACAAAGGGGCCTCACTGCGACTGATGCTTGGTGTCAAAGTCATGGCCTTAAGCTCACTGTGAAGAAGTGCATTGTCATCCCCTTTGGGAAAAACATAGTACCCATGAACTACCACATAGGTGATAGCCTACTAAACACTGAAAGTGTGATAAGAGACCTTGGAACACAGGTGGACAGTAGTCTCATTTGATAATCACTTCACCACAGTAGTCAGGAAATCCTTCAATGTGGCACACCTCATCATAAAGGGGTTCACCTCCAGAAAAAAAAAAGGTAATTGTTTCTCTCTACTCATCCCTCATCAGACCCATTATAGAGTACAATGCCATGTTTGGCACGTACCTCACAAGACATCTACAACAACTAGAAAGGCAAAGAAATACCTCACTAAGTGGATTACCAGCCTCAAACAGATGCCATACACAGAGCGCCTCAAAAAACTCAAGCTGTACTCCGTCGCTTATCACCTACTCAGAGGTGACATCTGCCTAATATACAAAGCTATGTCAAACCCAGATTTGTTGGACATGCTGCACTTAAAGAAACCCCAGTCCCTCTGAGCCACATGCTCCAGGGACCTAAACCTTGCCACCACAATAAACAGAACATGCTGGAGGGATAGAGTCCTGTCCCAGAGATTCCCCATGCTCTGAAACAGACTACCCATTCATGTCAAGCAAAGCTCCTCATTAGCCCTCTTTAAGAAAAATCTCAACAATTGGATGGGAAATAGGAAATTCACCCCAGGATCACTTCTGTGGCTCTGCTACACAAGGGCACAGGAAAATAACTTTCTTGGGTGGCGAAAGCCAGGGAACTTTTTTGGCAATGCTTATATAGGCCCCAGGGCCGATAGCCTATTATCTACCAATGAACCTATGAACCATATTAATCAGAATGACAGTTTGACTGTACTAGACATGCAATATGATTGCTATTTTAGGTATAAACTTTCAAAGTGTTTGCAGCTGTCCTGATCTAGGTTGCTAGATGGTCTATTCAGTTACATAAGAGTCTGTCTTACTGCTGAAGCAATGTGTTGTATATGCTGATACATTTATGCATTTAACACACAAAATAGGACTGGGAAAGCAAATTCAGGCATTAAGAAACACTACCAATTGTAATAAGATGGCAAACTAAATTTTGGACTAGACGTGGAATAAGTGGAAAATGACTACAAAGGCTTAACTTAGGAGTCACATCAATCAGTAAAATGTTATACCTTGTTTTACACATAAACATTTTCAGATGATATGCATTCAGGGTTGCATTGCACTGGCTTACCAGACCCAAAACTTGAAAAGAGGTCATCAGTTATTGTGCATTCCATAGTCATTGGTTGACAAACCTCACTGCTAAACATGTTGTCTAGCTTATTATTAAAGACAGATTCACCACTTCCTGCTCTGATAATCAAATGAAAATTAATTTCATGCTTTTGTTATGCTTTTGATATTGCTATGCACTTCTTCAGCAAGAACCATAAACTAAAACAATCCATGCCTTAGCTAGAAAAAAGGGTATCAGGAAAATGTTCAACATCACTGGAATTGCCAGGTATAATTGTAAGGCATTGAAAGCACTCTGAACTTCATCTCAGTTTGGAGATATTACTTCTGCTAGCTAGCTGTCCAAACTAATGAAAATGTTGGAAAAATAATGTAAGAGGCAACATAGATTACACTACTGAACATATAAATAAAATGCATAATTATCAAACATAATGTGATTAAATGTAAGAATGATCGCTACTCACCTTTATATCATATTACTAGAAAGGGACACATTGATTATGTATGTATATATTTAAAACTGTCAGTTGCTTGAGTTGATTGTAAAACACCCATGCATATATGATGCTAGTAACAAAGGATACACTACAGAAAGACATGCATTTTATTTTATATTCTCAGTAGGGGTTAACAGCAATAGTTTTATATCATAAACCAGATAAAAATGTGTTACCACAACCAAATCATATGCATGTATACAAAAACAAAAGGCAGTCCTGCACTAGCAGAGAAATAATATATTTAATTATAATCCAATGAATAAAACAGTATGAGCGCTGTCATCTCAAAACCAGAGACTTCCTCAGATACAATACAATAACATAACTTCCCTTACTTAAATGTACAAAGTAATTAAGCAATTAAAACAATTAAACACATTGCCTATAATAAGTTAAATTGTCAATACCATGTACAATAAAAGCTAATCAAGTTACATCACAAATAAAAAAATACTTTAACATTCTTTTAAAGTCACTTTTAAATAAAACTCTTTATTATAATAACTACTAAATAATAAAAAAATAAAAATGACAGTATTATCATATTACACCTGTGATCCCAGCGCACTGGCCCAATAATCAAGGAGCCTCAATCCTCACCAGTAGTGCCAGTGAGGGGCGTTCACATTGGGGGGATAACAAGTACACACACAGTAAAGTACAATTTCCCTTAAGAGCACACAGAGATCACAGTCAGTCTGGGGCTGGTTTCTCCCTTTTTCTCCAGATCCCCAATAAGACTTCCCACTGGCACAGCTATAGGATTTAGATCTTAGCCGAGTAGTCAAGCCAAAACCTCCAGTACCCTCTCTGTCCAGCCAGTGCTTCATGTTCCTGCCCAAGTAGCTGACACACCCACACTTTGAGATCTGGTTTATATACAAACACACAGACACTCCTGGGGAAGGCTGGCACAGATTCTCCAGCTATGCCCCCTCCTGCAGGCTATAAGGTAGTAATCACTGCCACCAACTATTCTTATCAGCTACTAATAAGGCCCTTCCCAAAGGGTGACCAATTTCACTGTGTAATATTACTATTATCCAAATAGCAAGTGTGACTGAGCAGGAAGACTATTGGAGTGGCTTGGACAGTATCACTAAATACATGTAAGTACTCTTGAGCTTAAATTATATCTACACAAAACAGTCACAGTTGAAAGGTTCAAAATATTTAATAATAAATAATAAAACACAAGACAATACTTATATTCATTCAACGCAATGACATAACAGAGTTCAGAAATCACAGGAAAATGCTTTAAAATAATACTGTAGAATAGTCTGACATAAATATAGAAAACAGCTAGACTAATCTGGCTATTTCTATCTACCCCTAAGAGAAATCATTGTTCTAAATAAATATTTTACTTACAGAGCAAGGGAGTGCTAGTGAGGTGATGTGTTCAGGTTCAGACAAAATCCAAAATGCCAGATCTTTCTCTCTGAGAAAATCTTAAATTAATAAACACCCAGTACTGCTGAGTCATTTCACATTCCTTCATTTTTATCACTTCTTTAGTTCCCAGGCTAACAGAAACTCATAATTTACATTTCTTAGTAAGCTGCACCTGGCCAGGAAGCCACAGAAATAAAAGACATTATGCATGTAAAACCTTAGTAGTTATCTCTTAAATCAAGACAATAGAAATAATTTCCTGGCCCAGACATACTGTCTCCGAGCTTGAGATCAAACAGTAATACAGTGCTTGACTTATCAGCTTTCTTCCAGCAGAGTGCACTGTGGTTACATTTTTGAAACAGTACAACATATAGTTTAATCATAACCTATAGTTCTCTTTACATTTGTAGAACAAGCCTGTGGATTACATTAATATTTACAATGACATATAATTATTTACAAAATTCTATCTAGCAAGGCTGGCAGTCTTCACAACACCAATAATGCCCTTTGTTTGAGCACCGGTTTAAGAGATGTTTGTTTATTCAAAACCGGAAGGAAAATTGGCCTTAGCCTAAATTGCCAAAGCAATTCCTTCATTAATAGTTGTAACTTCCAATCACCCACATTACTCATAAGCTTCATATTATCAATAATTCCAAACTTAAATTTGGAGAATGTTTCACATGAAACGCAATGTTTAAAAGAGAATCGGTCTCCTTTTTTACACTTATTTCATGCAAATGTTCATGTATCCTATTCCCAGGTATTCTCATCTCTCTGTCTTGCCTATGTAAAAGGTAAGGCAACTGCCACACTTGGTCAGGTACACTAATCTCTTGGTTTTACAGTTCCTGTGTCTAGATGTCACCTTGCTATGCAAACCATTTTCCAAAGTAATACAACCTCTCTGTTTTTAAGGGCCCTTTTAACAAACATTTTCAATTGTACATCCGATTTTTGGATGATATATTTATATTGTGGAAAGGTAGGGAGGGAGAAATCCATAATTTTGAGGCATACTTAAACAGTCGTTCAGATTATTTCAAGTTCACCTTTAGTTGGGATAAGAACACAATCAATTACTTGGATACTACCATTCCTCACAAGGATGGGGGATTTAAATCAAATACTTATAAAAAAGAGACATTTTGTAATGGATATGTACACTTCACTAGTAATTGCCCCTTTTCCCAGAAACTTGGTGAGAGGGTAAGCAATATGCATTGCCAGTATGATGTCGGAAGGTGGTGAGGTTTGAGATGAGTTGATTAAGATGCAGGGGACGTTTTTGGACAGGGTTTATCCTGAAAAATTGATAACTAGGATTACTGTGGAGGTTCCTCAAGTTTGGGACATCAAATTCAAACCTTTCTTAGGTATAGGGTTGAAAAAAACACCAAAACCCAGTGGAGACAAAAAATATGAAAAAGGATTTGGTTTTGGAGTATAACCATTATTCTAGGCAAGTTCAGGAAATAGTTAAGAAGAATTGAAACATTTTCAAAATAAGTAATGATGTACAGCAAGCAGTAGGGATTAAACCCTTATTTATTTACAAAACAGGAACAAATTTTAAACAACTGTTTGAGTATGACAGACCTGTGGTTTCCAATTTTAAGAGAGGGGCAAAAGCTTGTGGTATGTGTAGATTTTGTCAATATATTGAAGAAAGGGATTGTATTGCTTTGGAAACTGGTTTTGCATATCAAGGTGACATTTAGACACAGGAACTGTAAAACCAAGAGATTAGTGTACCTGGCCAAGTGTGATGGTTGCCCCACCATTTACATAGGCAAGATGTAGAGAACACTTGGGACTAGGATGCACGAACATCTGTATGAAATAAGTGTTAAAAAGGAGACCGATTCTCTTTTTAAACATTCAGTTTCATGTGAAAAATTCACAAAATGTATGTTTGGAATTATTGATAATATGAACGTTATGAGTAATGGGGGTGATTGGAAGTTACAACTATTAAGGATGGAATTGCTTTAGCAATTTAGGCTAAGGGCAGTTTTTCTTCCAGGTTTGAATGAACAAATATCTCTTAAACCATTGCTCAAATAAAGGGCATTATTGGTATAATATGATAATACTATCATTTTTTTTATTTTTTAGTACTTATTGTGGTATACAGTTTTATTTAAAAGTGACTTTAAAAGGGTATTAAAGTCTTTTTTTATTTATGATGTAACTTGATTAAGTATTATTGTGCAGGGTGTTGCCAATTTAACTTACAAGTGATGTGTTTAATTGTTTTAATTGCTTAATTACTTTGTGTATTTAAGTAAAGGAAGTGACGTTATTGTATTGTATCTGAGGAAGTCTCTGGTTTTGAGATGAAAGTGCTCATACTGTTCTAGTCATTGGATTATTATTAAATATCTTATTTCTCTGCTGGTGCAGGACTGTCTTTTGTTTTTGTATTCATACGTAGGATATAGTTTTATATCATCCTGTGTGGATCCAGTCGCCTGTCTATTTTTGAATATGAGTGCATTAATACAGCAGGCAAATTGTGGTCTGTGATAAACTACTTTGTAGGAAGGTAGAATGTTGTAAAAAATGTCTGGAACTATTTATGTGCATTTCACCTGTATGGTTATTTGCATTAAAATACTGACAGGCTTCAAAAAAGCAGGTGCATGGCAAACCTTCTGACTGTGTCCTTGGCTAAAGCAGCCATGCATTAATCTAGATAGCAGCTTTACTGCTAGCTATTAACATAGAACACAACAGTAAACCTGTAATGCTACAAATATGGAATTCTTTCAGTCAACATCATTTCAATGTTTTCGTAGCTGTCTAGATCAAAAAAACAGATCATATGGACATTTTGTTAATTTGCATATAACTGACATGTTGCATCTGTTGTATTTGTGCATGCATATAAGCCAATATACAAAACAAATGGCACTTATGAAATATAAAAGGAAAATATTTATACAGTGTCATATCCTACAAATGAATACTAAGGTTAATTCTTGCCTAAAAACTCACTTCAGCAGAAGTCTAGTTGAATTCAAATAAGATGCAAAGGTTAGCAAATGCTGATAATAATATACCTTATATCTTTCCACACGGTGTATTTTAATTATTAAAGTGATCTGAAAATGTATGCAATTTAATCATCATAACATAAAATATCCATAAGTCAACAGAATTTGAAGTGCAAATTATCAGTTGCAAACAGATGTAAATAATACAACTAACCCGAAAACCTCAGCATTCTTAATGAAAAATTGATTCAGTAGTTAAAGTAAAAAAAAAAAGAAATGACCCAAGTATTCATTAACATTCTTTAACCATTATGAAGGTAAAGGAATAGTGGATGCCTTTCCTTTCTCTAAGCTTAAGATGCGCTAGCGATACAGGTAATCATTAGCCAATACCATTCTCCTTTGCCTAAATTATGGGTCTTCCTTGAAATGTTATATTGCTTTGTCCACACAGTTTTACTCTTTTGTGATGAATGCTGTTTGTATATGACAAAATCAGATCCAACAATTACTAGCTAACTTACACGTTGTAATTTATTCACTATGACTATTTTCTTAGTACAATACATTATCTGCTGTGTTAACATGTACATTGTGATTTATTCACTATAACTAATGTCTCCTGCACTATCCTGTGCGTGATGGACTTTGATGTATCCTGTGCGTGATGGACTTTGATGTATCCTGTGCGTGATGGACTTTGATGTATCCTGTGCGTGATGGACTTTGATGTCACCTTCTGGACATTCCACTCTCCTGTAATCCTCATTTCTCCATATCACATGATATTCTTAATGTACTCCTTAGCTGTGGTGTCCAACTATCATTTAAAATTTTTTGCTAGTTATTTTTTTTTTTCCTTCAGAAATAGTGTTTATTAAACAGATTGCTGGCAAATGTGGTTATCCATAAGCAATGTTTCAAACATCACTCAATGTGCAGTAATACATTTTATAAATGTTATATTTTTGCTAACAACACTAATTAATTGTAGTCTGTGATCTCTGTGTCCTGTTACACATCTCATTGATTATTGCTGGTATAATTTTAAACAAGCTACCTTGGCAGATTTTTTTCTGTGTCGTTCATTGAAACTGAATTGTGCTCAACTGGACAACTCAGTAAAACAAAGAAAGACAGACAATAACTCATAGACAAGTGCTGCTTTTTCCCTTGTGAACCATTTTCATTTTTCTAAAAGAGTGAATAGCTGCATTTTTTTCAGGGATCCATTAGTGATCTGCTTTAGTAAAGCTAACATAATTTATTTTCTATGATAAGCCAATAAGTTCTTGTGTCACAATTATCGTCTACAGGTCTTCATCACACGTGATCGCTATTACAACTTCTCTTCTTCCTCAGTGTGTACAATGCGTGTGCCCAGACTTGTCAGACAACATAATGACCTGGAACTCCTCCGTGCCTGAATTAATGCTAAGAAAATACCTTATAATATCATAGCTAACTATAGGACTCTCTGTATGTCCCTATCAAGCTATACCTCCTACCTAAATTGTACGGAGTCCATATATATATAATGTTAAATATGATTCTCCACAGAGATTTCAACTACCCGTCAGCAAACTGTGAGACTTATACATCCTCAAGCATAGATTTCTGGACTTCACTTTTATAAACTTCCTGGACCAGTTAGTCCAGACCACAACCACAGATGATAACATTATGGACTTGGTACTTAACAATATGGGGCAGCTTTGCTCACCACCAATTCTAAGTTCCTCCTTGGTCAAGTCAGACCACAAGTCAAGCGCATTCATCATAAGACTGAAATTTGAAGCATTTTCCAATACCTTTTTATTGAAAGATTATCTGAAGGCTAATCTACTAAATTTGAGTGAAGACCTAGCTATATTTGAAAGCCCCTTCCACCTTCATGATGCACATTGCTTATGTGGAATATTACACTGCCAACTTTTATGCACATGTAAATAACTGCGTAGATGTATCTGTTCCCTTCAAAAATAGATGCCACACTAAATTCAAAAATAACTCCCTATGGTGGAACATAAATGTAAACAAGCATTATAATAAAGGAAAAGAAATTAATGGTATACAAACATAAATCTAACTCTCAAGATGCCAAAAATGCTTTTCATGAGCTAAAGAATGAGCTCTGATCCCTAATCAAATCAAGCACAGATATGAGGTGAAAATAGCATCCCAGGTAAAGAATAACCATAAGTCTTCTTTAATTATATTAAAAATCTTAGAAACAATGCCCAGCACTGTTCAGAGCTACATGCTCTAATCTGGAGGCGAAGGCAATCTACTAGAAGGCACATTTAGCTCAAACTTCACAACTCTCTGCCATCCAATATCCTCATTACAAACCCAGACCCTTGCCCCCCCCCCCGCCAATCTCCCAAACACTGGTTCTCAAGGTTCTTTCTAAAGCCAAAAGGACTATGCCTATTGGGCCAGAAAACATACTGGACTGCCTGCTGGTCAGCCTGTGACATGACTTGTGTGACCCCCTTCAGAAGGTATTCAGTATCAGCCTCAAAACTGGACTCATGCCAGCTGACCAGTGGACAACAGCAGTCATTCCCTAGTACAAAGGTGGGGCTTCAGTGGACCTGGACAATTATAGACCCATATTTCTGACCACTCTCATCTGTAATTCTGTGGAAAGAATCATTATGAATTTAATAAATGAGGATACAGGTAACCTACAGCCTGATACAGGCCAATTTGGATTCATGAAGGGCAGGTCCTTTTTACTTAATATGCTGGACTTCTTTGATAATCTCACTGTGCTCATTGCATATCTAGACCTCAAAAAGGCATTCAACACCATTTGACACTCAGGTATGGTACATAAACTCTCCCAGCTAAAAATCAACCCCATGTAACCCACAGGATGCAGAATGGCTCACGATTAGAACCCAGGAAGTTAGGATATGCTACTCTATGTACTCCTAAAGACATGTAATTAGCAGTGCACCCATGATCCATTCCTTGAGCCACTCCTCTTTGGCGTTAACTTCTCTGAGGTTAAAGGTTAAGGGATTATGGCTGACTGAGTCTGCAGATGACTGCAAACTTAGTGTAATCATAAACTCCCCAGCTCCCACAGGACACCAGGATCTTGCAAAAGGACCAGTCCCAAACAAAGAACTTGTGTCAAAACAATGGATGAAAACTAAAGGAGAACAATTGTATAATTGCATCCTTTGGCAAGCTTGACTCCCATTGTATGTATCACATTGACAGCACACCCCTGAAAACTGAGGCCGTAGTAAGGGATTTAGGAACCTCTATTGACAATAAACTGACAATGACCTGTCCTTTGATAATGTGTATCGACTGTTGTAAGGAAATCCTTTTCCATCACACAGCTTATATATAAAGCTATTGTATCCAGATGGCAGAGTTGTAATCATTCTACTGTTCTTGTAATTCTTAGGCCAATAATTGAGTATAATGCCCCTTTTGGTATGTGCATATACAAACATTTGTCACAACTGGAATGACCACAATGCTTTTTCACTAAAAAATCAAGGGCCTAAGTCATAGAAAGTCTGTAGACCATCTGAAAGCCTTGTCCTTCTCAGTATCTTAGAGGCTACTGAGAGGTGACCTGTGCCTCATGTATAGAGTTTCAACTGACCCTATTCCTCTAGTGATTACACATTCACAAGTCCAGTGATATCATAAACAACCTTCAAATGATCTCAATCTCTTTTGTAAAACAGAAAAGAAAATGTTAGAGGAACTGGCATGTATCACAGAAAATACCACTTCTGTGGTATAATCTTCCACTCCACATAATGCAAAGTATTTCTTTGAATGTATTCAAATACAATTTGGAGAAATGGATGAGTACCACAAATTCACTTATGGTTTAATACAGTTATCCCTCATGGATAGGGGAAACATATAAATGTTCCAATATTTCCTTGCTTGGCCTGTCTCTGGGATAATTGTATGCAAATCATAGGAATGTAAACTGCCATGGAAATGTAAGGGTAGGCTACGTAGATCCTCGTAGCTCAGTAGCCAAGTACGTGCCCATGAACCTATGAAACTATAATCAAAATGCAAACACACAGAATAAAAAAAAGCTGATTGATGCTTTCATTTAAAAAAAAAATGTAAAAATCCAAAACAGTGAAAACACAGCACATCTCTGAAGGAAAACAGATTTATTTTGTTATCTGAGAACCAAAATACCCCTGCATTCAGACCAAATTGTCTGAGTAGTAGCATTATTACGAAAAGGTTTTTTTAAGGTAAGAAGCAGGGTTGGGGTTATGGGCAGGGCTGCTTATCCCCTGCACCACCTTACTAATGTACATTAACCCTAACCTTGCTCTTGTCCCTAACCGAAACCCTACATATTACCTTAGGAATTATTCCTGTAACACTACAACTACATTTATTATTGTGAAGATTGGAGGAAGATGGGCAAAGGCTGCCAGCCTAGTCAAATAGAATTTGATACATAATTCTATCAGTTGTATAAATAAATGTAAAATACAGAAATTGTGTTTTTAAATGAAAGAAAACACTGTAAAATGTGAACTTCAAGATTGTTGCAACATTGCCATCTGCTGTAAGGAAAACCAAGCCAAGCATTTCAAATGTGTCTTTTGAAGCTGAAAAGATCTTATGAATCTCTTTGATGTTTGCACATCTGCTCCAATGAGTCTGGATGAAGGCATTAGGCCCATTGTTTTAAGGTTAAAGTTAAGGGCCAGAATTTACATGTGGGAAGTGTTTTATTGCTCTGGTTTCTGCTAGAGTGTATATGTGAAATGCCTTTTATTGCTGTAGTCTCCTGAGCAGGTGTTAGCTTGCTAAATAATGCAGTTTGTGACCTGGGAACTCCAGACTAAGTGTTAAAATGATGTAATTTGGGAGGGTTAGAGAGAGTGTTTAAAAATTATTGTTGAGTGAGAGAAAGGGAAGCATTTTGATCTTGGATATCTAACCCAGCACTGCTTGCTCTTTATTTATGTAAGTAGGATTATAGCACTGTGTTTTCTATTAAGAATAGCTAAAGTTAGAAAGTTAGATTGTGTTTTTCTTTGACATCAGACCTGTCCTATTGTATTGTTTTTAAGTTTCTGTGTGATCTCTGAACTCTTAGATATCTCTGTGGTGTAGCAGCATTTTCTCGTGTTTTAATTATTTATTATTAAATATTTTAAAACCTTTACCTGTGCCTGATTTGTATAGAGAAGCAGGCTCTAGAGTTCATTGCATATTTATAGAGTTCATTGTAATAGGCCACTCTAAAATAAGCCTTAGACTGAATAGTCACATTATCAATTGGTTAATAATATTGCACAGTAATAATTGGACACCCTTTTAAGGGCCTTTTAGTAGCTGATAATATTAGCTGGGTGGTGGCAGGAATTACTATCATATAGTCTGGGTAATAGGGGCACAGCTGGAGAACCTGTGCCAGCCTTTTCCCAGGTGGGTCTGTGTGGTTGTATTACTTCTTCTCAAAGTGTGTGTGTGGTGTGTCAGCTACTTAGCAGGGACACAAAGCACTGGTTGGACAGAGAGGGTACTGGAGGTTTTAGCTTGCCCAGCTAGGCTGAGATCTGGACCCTAAAGCTGTGCCAGTGGGGAGTCTTATTGCAGACCTGGTGGGCAAGGGAGCAACCAGCCACAGACTGACTGTGATCTCTATGTGCACTTAAGGGAAATTGTACTTTATTGTGTGTATTAGTTATCCTTTCCTTTTCTAGGAGACGACCTCCCTGGTGTTACTGGTGAAGACTGAGGCTCCTTGATTGCTGGGCAGGGCGCAGTCGGCACATATTGGTGGCAGTGGTCGGGATATCCTATCACATATTGGTGGCAGTGGTTGGGATATCCTATCACATATTGGTTTGCTGTGGTGGGATCCACATCACATATTGATTAGTTGGCAAACACTAATTGGCTTGTAGTGGTGTGGGTAGAGCAAATTCCTGTAGCTTATGTACAGTGATCTCTAAAAGTGTTTTGTACTTTAAATCAGCCACACAGTGTATACTCAGAGTTCAGATCACAATTGCTTTATTTCTTTTGTTAGCTTAGTGTTAGTCAGGGTGAGCAGGCAGCATGTCAGCAGAAGAGTATGGAAAGCCAAAAAGGAGCCAGCTGGTGGAGATGTGCCAGGCTAGGGGACTGGTGCATCGAAACCTGACTAAGGCAGACCTAAATGCAGCCTTGGTTACAGCTGCATCAGAAAACAGCAGCCTGGAGGACAATCAGACTGACAGTGGAGATACAATATCCTCAGAGAATGGACAGCTCATCCTTTCTGCAGTGGACTTAAAAATCCAGCTGGAGCTAAAGAGACTTGAGTTGGTGGTCAGGCATATGGAACTAGAAGCAGCTGAGAAAATGAGGAGTCTACAAACTGAGGAAAATGAAAGGCAGAGGAGGTATGAGAGGGAAATGCTGACTCTTCACCAGAGTCAAGGAGGTAATGGGGGAGGGAGTAACTGGACCCCAGAAGCACAAAAGGTCAGTAAGTTTCTTCCAAAGTTTAAAGAAGGAGATACTTGTGATGGCCTCATTCATATGTTTGAGCAGGTATGTAAACAGTATGAGTTTGACCAAAGGCTCTGTGTATGGTTCCTGACCACCTTACTCCATGGTAAAGCTGTAACTTCTTTAGCAAAAATGCATGACAGTAACTGTTTTTGTTATACTGCTGTAAAAAGACACTTGTTGAAATGTTTCAAGCTAACACCTGAAATGTATAGGAAAAGGTTACATGAGCATAGATGCAAGGCAGATGAAAATGTATGTGAATACGTTGCTGAACTGAGCACTTATTTTCATAGCTGGGTGAATGGATGTCAGGTCACCACTTCTAAAGGGCTGGCAGACCTTTTGGTAAGGGAAAAAGCCCTTAGCACTTTGCCTGAGGACATGAGGTTCTGGTTAGCTGACAGACAGTGTGCTACTTCAGAGGAGTTGGGGATGAAGGGAGACCTATACCTAGCAAGCAAGGCAGCTCTGCACAGAAAGGGACCCCCAGTACTGCTCATGGGACTAAAGGAACTCATGATGGGCAGCACAGACTGCCCCAACAGAATCCACCAGTTGCAGGGGTAGCCACTAGTCCAAGTACACGTCCAGGAGTTAGGGTTAAATGTTTTGAATGCAACCAGTGAGGCCATGTGGCATACAGATGCCCGTGGAGGCAAGGTGGGGAACCAAAGGTGAGGGAGCCAGTAAGCTGGAAAGGCAAACTGCCAACTGTGTGTTGTCTTAAGACAACAGGGGTATGGAACTACCATCCTGCAGATGTCCTGAGATGGAAGGATTTGGATGAGGCAGTACTTTGTACTTATACAGTTAAATGCAGTCAGGCTAGGAGACAAGCATGTGGGTCTGGTTGCTTGGGGAGACCCAGACAGACTGCATACTTGCAGCCAGGACTGCTGAGATGGTTACTTCAGGGAGTGAGCTATGCTGTAGCAGTGAGACTGAATGTGAGCCACAGCTTCTTGTGGGTACTGATGTTCACTTGGACAGGGTAACTGCAAAGGTAGAGGTGAGTACTAGTACCCAGGCTGACAGTGAGGCACCACTGTCAGATGATGCCAGACTTCCTGTGGAAGGGGGGCTAGGAAGGGTTAGAAGGAGAGACTTGAAACAGGCTCAGCCCTCAAACCCTACATTGCAAGACCTGAGGCAGGTAGCTAGTGAGGCACCTGATTATCAAGGGAAGGTGGAATCTGTATACTGGAACAAAGGGTTACTGTACAGAGAGTGGACCCCTGAGGGAGGGCTAGAAGGTGAGAGAGCACAGCAGTTGGTAGTGCCTAGAGTATACTGTCTGGCGCTTCTAGCCATAGCCCATGATATTCCCTTTGCAGGTCATATGGGCGTAAAACATACCAAGAGATGTATTATGCAAAACTTCTACTGGCCTGGAATTTCCAGAGATGTAACAGGGTACTGCAGGACCTGTGAGCAGTGTCAAAAGGTAGGCAAGGCAGGAGACAAGGTGAGAGCTCCTTTGATGCTTTTGCCTATGATTGAGGAGCCAGTTCAGTGGGTAGCTATGGATATTGTGGGTCCTCTGAGTATCCCATGTTCCACAGGGAAAAGTATATCCTAGTGATTGTAGATTATGCTACACGATTCCCTGAGGCAGTGGCTTTATCCTCCATTGAGGCAGAGAAGGTGGCAAATGCTTTGCTAGAGATTTTCAGCAGGGTAGGTTTCCCAAAGGAAATACTGTCTGACAGAGGTTCCAATTTTATGTCAGACCTGCTAGCTTGTCTGTAGAAGTCCTGTGGGGTGAAGCACATGAAGACCACCCCCTACCATCCCCAGACTAATGATCTTGTTGAGAGGTTAAACTCGACAATCAAGTCCATGCTGCGGGCATTTGCAGATCAGTTTTAGAGGGAGTGGGACAAATATTTTCCCCATCTGTTGTTTGCTTACAGAGAGTTTGCCCAGGAATCCACAGGTTTTTCACCCTTTGAGATGCTGTATGGGCATAGGGTGAGGGGACCTCTAGATTTAATTTGAGATGAGTGGGAAGGTGAGTGTGAGTCCCTCAAGGAGTCTGTTGTGGCATATGTCCTGAACCTCAGGACAAGGCTCAGGGAACTCATGGGCCTGGCCCAGGAGAACCTGGCAGAAGCCCAACAACAGAAAAAGGTGTGGTATGACAGGAATGCTCGAGCTAGAGAGTATGCTGTGGGGCAGCAGGTAATGGTTCTCATTCCTGTCAGACATAAGTTGCAAGCAGCTTGGGAGAGACCCTACAAGGTGGTTAGAAAGGTAAGTGATGTTAACTACATGGTGGAACTGCTAGGCAGAAGGCAGGGGCACAAATTGTACCATGTTAACATGATGAAACCTTACCATGATAAGGAGGCCCTTGTGCTGAGCATTTGCAGGGGATTACAGGAGGATTTTCAGAGAGATCTTGTGTCTGATTGCCTCAGTGAGGCTCGGGCTGACACCTCGGTGGAAGGGGTAGCAATATCCCAGCAGCTATTTCCTACCCAGGTTCGAGAAATTCGAGCAGTGTTGCAGGGGTTTGGGGGCATGTTCACTGGGAAACCAGGGAGTACCCACCTGGTGCAGCACCAGGTGGATACAGGACCCCAAAGGCCTATCAGGCAGGCCCTTTATAGGGTGCCTAAGAGGGTCATACAGACTCTGAGGGAGGAGGTACAGGAAATGTTGGAACTAGGGGTGATTCAAGAGTCTAACAGTCCCTGGACCTCACCAGTGGTGTTGGTGCAATAGAAGGATGGCAGCAACAGTTTCCGTGTGGATTACAGGAAATTAGTCACACAGCGTCAGATGCTTACCCCATGTCTCAGACAGATGAGGCCCTAGAGCAGCTGGGTGGAGCTAGGTATCTTACAACCATTGATCTTACCAAGGGTTACTGGCAGGTGCCCTTGACTCCCAGTGCTAGAGAGAAGTCTGCCTTTGTGAATCCTTTTGGCTTGTATGAGTTCACAAAGATGCCCTTTGAGATGAAGAATGCTGCAGTGACTTTCCAGAGGTTGGTGGATAATATCCTAGCAGGAGAAGGAGGGTTTGCCCTTGCTTACATGGATGATATTGCTATCTACAGCCATTCCTGGCAAGAGCACCTTCAGCATGTCAGGGAGGTGCTGGGCAGACTACAGAGGGCAGGGTTGACCATTAAGCCGAGCAAATGTCAGGTGGGTATGGCAGACATCTCCTACCTAGGGCATAGAGTGGGGTGTGGTAAGATAAGGCTAGAACCTGCCAAAGTGGAAGCCATTCAGACATGGCCTGCATCTGTTACCAAAAAGCAGGTGAGGGCATTCTTAGAGACAGCAGGGTACTACAGAAAGTTTGTTCCCAATTATAGTACCATAGCTCCTCCCCTCACAGACCTGGCAAGGAAGAACAGGCCAGATAAGGTAGTATGGACCCCAGCATGTGAGCAGGCATTTCAGAAGCTTAAGGAAGCTTTGGGAGGACCCCCCGTGTTAGCCAGTCCAGACTATAGCAACTAATTTGTTGTGCAGGTGGATGCTTCAAACTATGGGGTGGGGGCTATACTTAGCCAGATTTCTTCAGAGGGAGAAAAGCACCCAGTGGTTTATCTCAGTCATAGGCTCCAACCCAGGGAGGAATGCTATGCCATGGTAGAAAATTAATATCTAGCCATAATGCAGGCACTACAAAAACTTCAGCCTTATCTGGATGGAAGAACATTCACTGATAGGACAGATCACAACCCTCTAACATGGTTAAACAGAGCCAGTCAGCAAAATGCTAAGTTGCTAAGATGGAGCCTGGGGTTGCAAGCATATGATATGTCAGTACAGCACCACAGTGGGAGTAGCAATATCAGTGCAGATGGGCTCTCAAGACAGGGAATGAGGGTGACGTACACCCAGATAGACCTGACACTCTCAAGCGATGTTTCTCAAGGAGCACTTGAAAAACTTGCTTGAGTTGCCCAGGGGGAAGAGATGTGAAGATTGGAGGAAAATGGATGAAGGCTGCCAGCCTAGTCAAATAGAATTTGATACATAATTCTATCAATTGTATAAATAAATGTAAAATACAGGCTTGTGTTTTTAAATGAAAGAAAACACTGTAAAATATGAACTTCAAGATAGTTTCAGCATTGCCATCTGCTGTAAGGAAAACCAAGCCAAGCATTTCAAATGTGTCTTTTAAAGCTGTAAAGATCTTATGAAACTCTTTGATGTTTACAAGTTGACTCTAGTGAGTCTGGATGAAGGTTTCAAGTCCATTGTTTTAAGGTTAAAGTTAAGGGCCAGACTTTACATGTGGAAGGTGCTTTATTGTTCTGGTTTCTGCTAGAGTGTATATGTGAAATGCCTTTTATTGTTGTAGGCTCCTGAGCAGGTGTTAGCTTGCTAAATAATGTAGCTTGTGGCATGGGAACTCTAGACTAAGTGTTAAAATTATGTAACTTGGGAGGGTTAGAGAGCTGTTGGTTAGTGTTTAAAAACTATTGTTGAGTGAGAGAAAGGGAAGCATTTTGATCTTGGACGTCTAACCCAGCACTGCTTGCTCTTTATGTATGTAAGTAGGATTATAGCACTGTGTTTTCCTCTTAAGAATAGCTAAAGATTAGAAAGTTCTTAAGTGTTTGTGTTTGACATCAGACCTGCCCTACTGTATTGTTTTTAAGTGTCTGTGTGATCTCTGAACTATTAGATATTTCTGTGGTGTAGTAGTATTGTTTTGTGTTTTAATTATTTATTATTAAATATTTTAAAACCTTTACCTGTGGCTGGTTTGTATAGAGAAGTAGGCTCTAGAGTACATTGCATATTTATAGAGTTTATTGTAATAGGCCACTCTAAAATAAGCCTTAGACTGAATATTCACATTATCAGTTGGATAATAATATTGCACAGAACTAATTGGACACCCTTTTAAGGGCCTTTTAGTAGCTGATAATATTAGTTGGGTGGTGGCAGGAATTACTATTGTATGGTCTGGGTAATAGGGGCACACCTGGAGAACCTGTGCCCGCCTTTTTCCAGGAGGGTCTGTGTGGTTGTATTACCTGTTCTCAAAGCGTGTGTGTGGTGTGTCAGCTACTTGGCAGGGACACAAAGCACTGGTTGGACAGAGAGGGTACTGGAGGTTTTAGCTTTCTCAGCTAGGCTGAGACCTGGACCCTATAGCTGTACCAGTGGGGAGTCTTAGTGGGGACCTGGTGAGCAAGGGAGCAACCAGCCCCAGACTGACTGTGATCTCTGTGTGCACTTAAGGGAAATTGCACTTTACTGTGTGTATTAGTTGTCCTTTCCTCTTCTAGGAGATGACCTCCCTGGTGTTAGTGGTGAGGATTGAGGCTCCTTAATTGCTGGGCCAGGGCGCAGTCATCACAATTATTTATTTATTTATTTTACATTTGTTAACCGGGATAGTCCACTGAACACAGCTACATTTTCAGTGGAGTCCCAGGGAGAAAAGCTCCAGAAATAAAAAAAATACATGTAATATATAGTGTATAAACAAAAGTTATGAAGAAAAGTTACATTCAAGTACAGTTATATTTAGCTCAAGTAGTAACTACAGTCATGATAACACAATTGGTGAAACAGAGAAGTAATACAACATTACTAAAGTCTCAAAGCCTAAGAGAACATCAACATCTGGAGTGATAAGTGTAAAACAACAACATCGTAATGGTTGATGAAAAGGCTAAACCAGAACAAAATCTCATTTTCATTAATCATATGTATATGCACAGCCCTAGGACCTAGACCCATTAGTTATCAATTAAAAACTGTCATGTAAGATTAGGAGTGGTGAGCATAGTGGAGGAGGGGCTAACCTTCAGGAGGGTCTAACCTGTGTTGAGCAGGAGCAGAGCGAGCTATTAATGAGATGGGTTTTTAATGATTTGTTTTAACTGAGTAAAGGAAGTGATAGTAGGTATATGTCTGGGAAGAGTGTTCCAGATTTTAGATACATAATTAGAGAAGAGGGTGTCACCTGGAGTATTATTAGATTTAGTTACTTTTATATTAGATTTGTTACTGGAGTGAAGAGTCCTGTTATTGCTGTGGAGGTGAAGTAGGTTTTGTAGTGCAGGTTTTTTTCTGTATGATACAGAATTTTATGGGCCAGAACAAGTTGACTGTAGTGTAAGAGTTGGGGAAATTCCAACCAGTTGAGCTGCTTCAAGGATGAGTGGTGGTGAGAACTAAATGGGGAGTTAGAGGCGAATCTGGTGATTTTGTTGTAGTATGAGTCACGCTTAGCTAGGTCTGTTTTTCTAAGGTTGGTTAGAATAGGTGAGGCATACAGAAGGGTAGAAATGAGGTGATTATGAGCTATGGTTGCTTTTGTTGATTGGGTAAGGAACTGTCTATTTCTATAGAGGGTACGTAGTTTTTTGTGGACTTTCTTGATGGTCTAGGAGATGTGAATATCAAATATGAGATTATTATCAATCTCTACACCAAGGAGTTCAGTGTGATCTGAGGGAGATATAGTGGTTTTGTTGTTGGACATGATATTAAAGGTGGTAGTTGAAGAGGTTTAAAGAGTAGTAGTTTGGTTTTAGCAGGGTTGTGTTAATGTATGAAGTTCTTATAGTGAGGAAGCTGCACACATTAACGTATAATCATCTGCATACTGTATAACAGATGCATTGGGGGAGGAGGAGTAAAGCTTGTTGGTATAAAGGGTGAACAGCAGTGGGCCTAATATAGAACCCTGGGGGAAAACCTAGGGTAACTGGAAGAAGGGGTGAGAGGCTTTGTTTCCACAGAGCTGTCTGCTGGTGGCTGGCTAAATAGCTTTGGAGCCATGCTATGGATGATTGAGAAAGAGCTAATTCAGATAGTTCTGTGATCAGAAAGTCATGTCTGACCATATCAAAGGCCTTTGATAAGTCAATGAAGGTTGCAGAAACATATTTACCATTGTTTCTATGAGAGGTTTTTGTACTGGTGAAGGACAAAACTGCAGTGGTGGTACTATGGAAGGGGCAAAACCCATGCTGAGTGTTTGATAGATTTTTGTGTGTATGGAGATAGTCTAATATTTGGACATGTATTCACTTTTCAAGAATTTTTGCTAAAAGGGATAGTATTGCTATTGGGCGATAGTTTGTAAGTTCAGTGGAGTTGCCACCTTTATGTAGGGGAAAGATATAAAAGATATTTTCCAAATTTCAGGGGCAATGGCTTCTGAAAGGGATATATTGATTAGAATGGCTATTGGGTAGGCCACTGTATCAGCGACAGTTTTTTGTAATTTCCCTGGTAATTTGTCTGCAGCCAGAATAATGGGCTTCAGATTTTTGAGGTACTTTTTTATCCTATCTTTAAGGATGAAATTGGAAGGGGTTGTTATTTGTGTGATTAGTGGAGTGCTAAAAGGAGGGGGGGTTATGTAGATTTTTCTGTTGGTTGGCTAGGGTTAGAATTGTCTCAGTAAAGTATTTGTTAAATTGAATAGCAACACTATCTGAGTCATTTACTAGGGTGGGAGAGGGAGTACCACTTTTTCCTGGTAGTAGTAATTTGTTAATGGCTGCCCAAAATCTTTGAGGGTGATGTTGGTGTTTGATTTGAAGGGTGGAGTAGTGCTTAATCTTGTCAAGTTTTACTAGCTTCTTGGCTTTATTCCTGAGCACCTGATATTTCTGTTTTGCAGCTGGACACTTGACAGTATGCCAATAATCCCATGCTTTGTCCCTGGTTTTGAAGAGGAGTTTGGTTTCTTTGGTAAGCCAAAGAGTAGGATTAGTTCTGATTCTTAGGGTTCTGGGAGAGGCATGAAGATTTAATATGCCTAGAAAGATGGTATTAAAGTAGGAAACTGCCTCATTTAATTCCAGGTATTTCAGGAGTGCCCAGTCACAATGTTTTAGTTCTATGATGAAGTTTATGGGGTTAAAGTTCTTTTTGCTTCTGATGGCATGGTAGACAGTACCCTTTGATTTATGATTACATTGATGTAGTAGAAATGGTGGCAGGTGGTCTCTTAGACCATCTGAAAGACATCCTCCAAGAGTGGGGTGGCTTGGTTTATTAGTTAGAATCCAGTCTAGGATTGATTCTTTGTGAGTTGCCTTGTCAATTCTTATAGGTGTTTAAATGTTTGGGTAAAGCTGTGGTGGCTAATATGGTTTGTAGCGGTGGGGAAGTTACAGTATAGCCAATCTATGCTGGAATTACCCAAAATAATGGTTTTGTTTTGGAGAGATAAACATGACCAATGAAGTAAGTTTTCTAGAGTGGGTATATTGTTGCCGGAAAGTATGTAGCATCCAATTATGTTTATTAGTTTATGGGATTTGAGTTTCAGTTGGGTGAACACTATTTCAGCATTATCCACAGAGGGATAATTTATGCTTAATGGCTGCACTGTGAGGTTATTCTTAAATAGTATAGCAATGCCACCACCTTTTCTGTCCTTTCTAGCTTTCCTTAGGATGTTGCATCCTGGAGGGATAACTTTGTTGTCAGTGATGTGTGGCTTAAGGCAAGTCTCAGTTATGACAGCTATGTCTGGCAAGTATAGTGAAAGGCAGGTATGTAGATCATGGATTTTGTTGGAGATACTTCTACAGTTTATATTTAGAAAGAGCAGATCAGTTGCTTTCCTAGGGGTTTGATTTAAGGTATTGGGGAGATGGAAAATGTGAGGTGTGGGAAAGTTTGATGGAGTAGATGGTCTGGGGTTAGGATGTATATCCCCAAAGCAAGATAATTTAGAGGCAATGTAGATAATGGTTTGTGAGAGTTTTGTGATGTGTTTATTAAATTTAAGGGATGGTTTGGGATAGTTAGGGTGCTGTAGTATTTTAAAGTAAAAGTAATCAGTAGGTGAAATGGTGAGGACTGAGGGAGAGATTGAAAAGTGAGATTGACTTGTATGGTGGTGAAAAGTAGAAGTAGTTGCATAATGTGAAATTACATGTAGGTGGATAAGGTAGGAGGTGAGAGGGTGAATAGCTGATAATATAATTAGTGCAGGAATATGCATTAATAGCATGTTGGTGTACTTTATGTGTACTGTAGACTTTGATAAGGGTAGTGAATGGGAATATTAGTGGAGCAGTGGTAGAGAGAGTGGCAAAAGAGTTAAACCTGTTGAAGGGGCTAAGGAGGATAGTTGGATGCTGTTGGAAGGTGGGTTTGATTGGGTAATGAGGTAATAGGTGTGGCTAGGTATGACTGGATAATGGGTGGAAGGTGTGGTTAGGAATAAAGTCAAATGTATGTATAGTGGGGGTGGGTGGGAATCAGGGGTAGGGTAGGGGAGCGGAGTTAGTCTGAGCATAGGGAGGGTAAATGGAGTGGGGCTACACCTCTTGGAAAACAGAGTGGAGGATGCAGACAAAAGAAAAACAATCAGTGGAGATAGGTAAGTACTGGATGCAGCGAAAGAAGTAGAAAGAAGCTTATAATAAGGAAGAGGATGTGGTCAGAGTAGGTAGGGGTGCTTAGAGGGGGTGGTAGATATTACTAGCAGTATAAGAGTGGTGACAAAAAAAGCCAGGAGGACTGTTAAAAGAATGAGAAGAGTAAGGCAGTTTCTAGTTGGTTATTAACTACAGAACAAACCTTATGGGGAGGCAGTAAGCTGAGGCAGATAAACAGTATAAGACTATGCTTTTGCCTCCTTAACTAAAGAGAGTTTCAGTGAGACTTGTGGCTGCCTTTGAAGTAGAAGCCTGGAGTCTCTGAGTGAGCTAGTGGGGAAACTAATGGTGAGCTGCCAGGCTGGGTTATTGCAGCTGTATTCCACGGACCCATAATGCCTCTGCCAAGGTATGTCCAGTAAGGGAGAAATGCAGGTTTAAACAAGGAATTGCCAAAGTTAAAGTCTATGTAGGGTAGAGAGGGGGATCTGAAGAGAAAGTGGAGAGGTTGGTGAGCACAGCAGATATAAGTAACAGGAGAATATCCTCTCAAGAAACAACTGTAATAACATTATGCAATAGTACAATAGACTGAGTAGTATAGGTAGCAATTTAACCGCATGCTAACTTGTTAATCAATTTCAATTACAGCAAAGTTAGTTAGGCATATAGCTATAGATTTTATACTGAGTAGCCTAACTGTTTCAATTGAACATAAGACACCAGGGCATATACTACATGAAAAATTAAAAATGTGCAGCACTAAACCTATTCACTTCCCAATCCCTAACTCTTTCCCTAACCCACAAATGCTCACAAATATACTCCTGCCAATGCCAAAACTTGCAGTGCATTCCAAACCTTTAGCATTAACATCCCAAACACACAGTTCCCTTCAGGTAGATACACCTGCACGCACGCACGCACACACACACACACACACACACACACACACACACACACACACACACACACACACACACACACGCACACACGCACACACGCACACACACACACACGCACACATACAAAACAAACAGCAGCTCACCCACACATGACTAAGTCTATCCCCTTCTGTAGTCATTACTCAAATCATAATATTTAAACAATTGCAATACTCCCAAAATGTGAACACATTTGTTGTATCTTAAAGTTTCAGCATTTTAGCCCTCAAAACACTTAACATCTGCAGTTCATCTTCTACTTTCTGGTACCAACAAAACTCAAACACAACTCCATGCTATCAAAAGTACATTTGACTGAATTTCCACATACTTTGCCCAGATGTAGACCCACAGCACTCTTGGTCACATTCCTATTCACATATTGTTAACTTTGCTGTACTTACATTGACAATATTAAGGGCCTACATATTAATATATATATATATATATATCTATATATATATACATATATATATGTATATCGATATATCGATATAGATATCGATATAGATGTAGATATATGTGTTTGTGTGTGTGAGAGGGGGTATGTGTGTCTACGTGTGTGTGTGGGGAGTGTATGTGGAGTGTGTGTGCGTGTGTGTGTGTGTGTGTGTGTGTGTGTGTGTGTGTGTGTGTGTGTGTGTGTGTGTGTGTGTGTGTCTGCATGACTATTTTTGAAGAAGTTAACTGAGTTCCTTTGACTGTAAGAAAGTCTTGTTACCAATTCTTACAAGACATTGTGTAATGCGTCTGTCATATTTCTATTATTGATATTTATTTAAATGTTGGATTCATTATTCTAAGACTGACCTATTTAGGTTTTCCCTGATTATGCATAGGAAATCAAGTGTGCTGCTGCCCTATTTCATAGAACTTTCATTTATGAGAACGTTTGTCATGTCTGCAGTTATATAAATAATGTCTCCCTTTGTCTCTTTTGTTCTCTGACATATTCACTTGCTTACTACAGGCTTTAAATAACTGTTTTGCGCAAGCACTTTTCTCATGTTCTGTGGCCAAGTACTAACTTCATTGTTTAGTGACAACATATTAAATGCGCAACTTTTCCATGCCATCTTTCTGATGTAATTAATGAATACTTTATTACTACTTTCAGCTGCTGAGAATAAATTCATAATTATAGCTGGATGGTTTGAGATGATAAGTAAGCCATTTTGATACTTTAATTTAAGCTTTTTGCTGTGATAATTTTTGAATGCTAAGCAGTACTTTATTTTTCTTTCGTATACCTTACGATTCTGTGATTCCACCAGATGATTTTAATTGATGTTAACTGCTGTATTTATGACCACTCTGTCTCTTCCATGCTGGCAAGTTACCCATGGTCATTCCTCCCCGCCTTCAGTTATAGTATTTCATGTCTTTGTCAAGGTACATGGGTCAGTCCTCACACTGTAAACCAGCATCAGTTGTGCACTGGATTCTACCCAAACTCTTTCCACAGACACCTTAGCAAATGAAAAGCAAGTAAAAAAAGAAAACCTTAAGGTGCATTTCCAACTTATACTGGCAATTGTGCTTAGTATCTTACACTTCTGCTTTTTCATTTTTTTTTTACTATGGTAAAGCAGGACTTGACTCTTCCTTTCAAAACACTTCTATCTCAATAGATACATATATCCTTTGCAGTTACCCTATGCCATTTAAAGTGGTGGAACAACATACACTGCTTTGTTATCATACAATTATTAGAATTGCCTTTTTTCCTCCAAGATGGCATTTCTGAATTTGTACCTATCTTTTTTTACCTCACTTCTAGACGTGGGCCTTGACTAATTAACTTCCAAGACAGTGGGATTTGTCTTTTACTACATTCTCCTCCTGTCCTCAATTCCCTAGCTGCCCACCAGACAACACATTATATTTGAAAAAAGGAGTTACTCCTAGAAGGCTGTGTTTGCCAAGGTGCAAGAGTTTTTGTATTAAATATTTTGATACCAAAGTGTGCAGTATTTTTTCCACTGGTCAAGTGTTTTTTTCAGATAATCTTTCTTGAATGGTTTATTGAACACATTATATTTGCTCTGATCTCCACCCACTGTCACACTCTCAAGACACACCTTTTAAAAAGACACCACCATAAAACCACATAACCTTCTTATCTTACTTCCCTCATAATTAGTGCAACAATATTACTAGAAGTTTTAACTCCTACTTACAATTACCTGTACAAACAAAACATACATCCAATCAGTAAAATATTCCTTTTTCCACAACTACATTTTTACCTCCTTCTTCTTTCCCCTTTACCTCCTTCACCCCCTACAACCAGTAATAAACATCTTCATAAAACACTTACACAGCCGATATCATATCACTATTTATTACCCGTACATTACTGGAACTTCCTCACCAAGAAACCCTCACCACAACCCCGCATTAATCAAACCAAACATTTTTTTCAGCTCACAACTGTCAGGATCACTCTTCTGTATGATTACTAAGACTCAGAAACATTTTCTGTCTGCCTAAAAACAACAAAGAACTCATTCAGACTATCTTCCACAATCCTTATACTCCTTCTTAAGAGTAACAGTGAACCCAACCCAAGCCCAACAACTCCCTTTCCTCCAATATCAGAAATATTCCCTGCTTGCACTACTCTGTGCCCTCCTCAATGCACATATCATAAGAAACAAGCTAGAGCACATATGTTCCTTTATTTCATAACACAACCCAGACATTCTAGCAGTCTCAGAATAATAGTGGGTCAAAAAGGTCTCTGACAGCTTCCAACATTTTCTCATCTCCTACAAGTATGTCAGTGATGCCGAACCAGGCAAACTATCATAGGTTCACAGATAAATGTTAGCCTAACTGCCCTGAAGGCCATATTAAGCCTACTCAGTAACCTGAAGTCAAAATCAAGCCCTCTACCTTGTGTCTATGAGGCAAGGAAATTATTATGGCAAACCAACCCCCTAAATACTAATCAATTGTCTCCAGGCTATTAAACTTCTAGCCAATAGCAGGAATAAGAATCAAACCTTGCACCTTGCATTTGTGAGTGAAACACCATAAGCATTATGCCAACCTCATTTTCCAAATATCTTTCAGAAGTGGGATTTGAGCCCACACGCCCATCTGGACACTACAATTACTATGAGCCATGGAAGGAGTTTAACCCTTGAGTGTGGTGTCTTAGACCACATAGCCATCCTGAGGTAGAGGCTCTTTAATTTTGTACAGAAATAACCTAAATCCAAAAGTCGTTGCCCAAGGAAACTCCTCATCAGACACTGGTCCTAACTGAATTCTCTTAAAGTTTCCAACTCACAAAGGCAAACCATTACTGATCGCCACAACCTATCTACCATTCCCTGTTCCCTGGATAAACTCAATCACTCATCACTAACATTCTTAATAACTGCCCCAAAAATAACAACATAATAATTCTAATTGACTTCTATCTTAATTATCTTGGCCCTCTTTCATCTGACATGGGTACTTTCCTAGCCAACCTAGATCTCCTTCAACTCCTAAAAAAAAACAACAAAACCAATCCTGAGGTCCTCCCAGCACACCACATTCATCCTGACTATTCCAAACATACCAAACTGCATCACCAATATAAATATTCTGCCATCATCACTAAGTGACCACTGCCTGCTTACCTTTAAACATTCTAGAACAAACTGACCACTGCCCAATCACCTTTAAACATTCTGCTACCATAACAAACTGACCACTGCCCAATCACCTTTAAACATTCTGCTACCATAACTAAGTGACCACTGCCCAATCACCTTTAAACATTCTTTCACCATGACCACTGCTCAATCACCTTTAAACATTCTGTCACCACTAAGTGACCACTTTCCAGTCACTTTTTTTCCAAACATCTTTACTGAATTATCACTTGTGACATAGGCAAATTTACATTCATATAAAAGTAATCAAACTATAATTAGCATAACAAACATTATACTTCACATATTGTTATATATCATATAGCCTAAACTACATTACATAAATGATTCAATTCCTGCCTCTTTTTTGAACAAGAAACGTGTTTATTAAACCATCAGTTACTACATATGCAATCATAAATTTATATAAACGAAAACAAACCGCACAGACACAACTCTTGTTGCAAGCATTTTACATCATAAACCATGCTGACACACTCCCAGTTGTAAACATTATACATCACTTATGATCTACCTTATCTTTTTCAAACATTACATAGCTCAAGTCCTGCCACCTTTTAAACCTCATTCCTCCTTTGCTTGTATTGTTCCTACAGTTCCCATTTTTTCCTATGTGTGTGTGTGTGTGTATGTGTGTTTGTGCCTGTGTGCATGTGCATACATGTGTATGTTTGTGCGAGTATATGCATGTGTATGTGTGTATGTATCTTTGTGTGTGTACATATGTATGGGCCCTGTATAACCACTTAAGCAATTGTAAAGAATAGGCTGTACCTGACCAGATTAAAAACAAGGTCTTGCCACAAAGACAAGCCACCCTGGTGGACCCTTAGTATAAACAGGCAATACAGCAAGAGAAAGTAACTCATTTATGAATTTATTTATTTATTGATATTTGGTGACTGGGAAAGTCCATCAGGGTCAGAAACCCATTATTAGTGGAGGCCTGGGGAGAAAAGCTCCAACAATGACAATAAAATACTAAAACAGTTAACATTATAATCAAATTAAAGGATAAAGTTTATAAAACAGAAAGTATAAAAGTACACAGCTACAAGAAAATACAAATAAAAGTATAAACATACATAGTTGCAAGAGTTTATATCCATACTTATTTACATTATGATGCATACAGATATTTATACAAAGTGTGTAAATAGTTATTCAACAGAGAAAGGTTTTATGGTTTTGAAGAGGAGAGGTTATAACGTGTAAGAGCATATAAGTAGTTGATAGGCCAGAGGTAAAATCAATAGTTAGTTGTAGGGAAGGTTATTGGGGATTAATGAGAAGTGTTACATTAATATGTTTAAAGAGATTGAGCTAATTTCTGATTGTTGTTCAAGAAAAAGAGAAAACTGGCTCAGCAGAGGAGGAAATCATTTTCTAGCTTAAACAAACAAACCAGAGATCCTATCAAGTCATCCAAAGCTAATTATGAAGAATTATGAAACAAAATAGTCTCCCTAGCTAAGGATAATCATAAGGCATTCTTTAACTATATCCAAAATCTAAAAGGGAAAACACAGCTATGTGCTGAACTGGTTGTGGATGGCACCACCTATATTCAACTGGAGGTAATAGTCAACCTGTTAGCTGACAGATTTGGAGCAAACTTCACACTCCTGTCCCCTCCAGTCATCCCTCAAACTATATCTGCCATTATTTCTCAGCCTATTATCTCAAGAGAGTTGGTCATCTTGGTGTTCACCAAGGTAAAAAAAAACATGGCATCATGGGACCTGACAACATCTCAGGATGCCTTTTGAACAACTTTAAACATGACCCAGCAGACCCACTTGGATCCCTGTTTAACCACAGCCTGAGAACTGCCTATGTTATCATGTAATGGAGAACCACAACAGTAATCTCTCTGCACACAAAGGGGAACCATCAACTGACCTTGGGAATTATAAGCCCATAAGATTGACTTGCCACATCTGCAAAGCCATGGAAAAAATCATTATGGACCTTATTAACAAGGACAAAGGTAATCTCCAGACGCTGTACTCAACCCAGTTCTTTTTTGTTAAAGGAATATCATGCCTGTTAAGCATGGTTGACTTCTTTCAGAAAGTCACCAAGGCCCTGGACAAGGAGAAGACAGTGTATGCCACCTATCTTGACTTAGCTATGGCATTTAACACAACCCCCCCCCCCAGGTATTATACAGAAACTCTCACAATTGGGAATTAACCTAGATGGGTAGCCAACTGGCTCCCCAACAGGACACACTCTGTCAAAATGGGTATCTTCACCTCTAGTAAAAGACCAATCACCAGTGGTGTACCACATGGTTCTGTGCTTGGCCTCTTACTTTTTTGAATTTATTTCTCAGAAGTCCAGGTAAACCTGGATGGCCTGTGGCTAACCAAGTTCGCTGATGATTGCAAATTGTGAGCAATCATTGAGTCCCTAATAATGTTAGTATACTGCAGGCAGGTTTAACACAGATAAATGACTGGTGCCAAAGCCATGGATTAAATCTAAATGAAAAACAAAATGCATTATTATTCACTTTGTGAAAGCTGACATCCCTGCTAATTACATTATCAACAGCAACCCCCTAAGCATAGACCCAGTGGTATGTGATCTGAGTATTCAGGTTAATAGCAATCTTAACTTTGACCACCACATGTCCACAATAGTAAGGAGATCCTTCATGTGGTACATCTTATAAGTAAAGACATCATATCTAGATCTAAAGATGGTATGATTCCATTATACTTGGTCCTCATCAGACCAATAACTGAGTACAATGCTCCCTTTTGCATGTACTCACCAGACATCTGCAAAAATTGGACAGACCACAGAGGTTTCTCACCAAGAAATTTCAGGGTACACAAAACAAGTCTTACATGGAAAGACTGAAAGCCCTGCCACTGTATTCTGTCTCCTACAAGTTGATAAGACTGATATGTGCATAGCTTACAGGGCAGTCTCTGACACAGCCTTGATGGAAATGCTACACATTTATAAATTCAACTGCAGGTGGAGCATTTTCTCCAGGAATCTTGACCTAGTTTCTGACATGAACAGGTCATGCTGGAGAGACAGATACATCACCCAGAGACTGCCACTTCCCTGGAATAATCTTCCATTTCACATGAAACAGAGGCCCTTCACTGACCCTCTTCAAATACAACCTAGATCAATGGATGGGTGACTGCAAATTCACTTCTGGGGTGGTAACCACATACTTCCTGTACAGAGGAAGTCGTCATAATTACCATAGACCTTTACCTCTGAGAACTTAACTGACCTAACCACCAACAACTGAGGCAACTCAGGATGAATATGGCTAGGCTTGTAAGGAATCTAGGGCCATTAGCCTAATAACCTCATATGAACCTATGAAGAACTGATGTAGTAAACTAAAGATTGATTGAAGAAGAGGTGATTGCAAGTGTGAAGGAAGAGGAAATTGCTGGGGGAAAAGAAGATTCTATAGGTGAATGTAAGAAAGACGATGTGAGGTGGAAGGTGTGGGGGTAATAATCAGTTATGGCAAGTAGGTGAGAATATAGTGAAGAGGAGTGAGCTGTGAGAAAGATGAGAAGAAAGTAATTGAAGGGTAGGAAGAATTGTGGAATTACTATTCAGTCTGGTGGTACTTATCTAGGGAAAGTGCATGGAAAGAGCCAGCAATTCTTCAGGTGTCACTTTAGCTTCTGCTTAAAATGTTTGAGAAGTTCTTCTATTTTTAGGGGGAGTGATAGGTATGGTGTTACATGCTTTGGTGACTAGTTTAAGAACAGACTGTCACCAGCTGTACTGTTGGATTTAATGGCATTAAGGACCAACATTTGGGGTGAGAGATGGGGGTGTGTTTGGGTTGCATGCCTGGATTACAGAGATGGACAGTTTGGAGATTTATAGAGGAGGTTCTGAGTAGTTGCAAGTTAGGAATAAAATAGTAAGTGCGGTAGCTTGAGTCAGTTTAGTTCTTTGAATTCTAGGCAGTGAAGGGATTTTTTTTGTGGGTAATTTAGTGAAAACTGCTATTTTGTGATAAAATTGAGCTTTGACAGCTGAGAAACTTGTAAGTTGATGGAAATAGAGGCTGCCTAGAGAAGTGTTGTGAGTAGTAGGATAGAGGCCAGGTGTTTTCTGGTTTGGTTAGTCAGGAAAGTTTTGGCCCCATATATAGGGATCCCAGTTTCTGGTAGTTTTCTTTACTGTATGTTGAATGTGGTATATTTTAAGTTATGGTCAATGTAGAAGCAAAGCAGCTTAGTATGTGTGATGATTTCAATTTTAACGTCATTTGCTGAGAGAACATCAAAGGAGGGCTTCTGGGCTGAGGGTTGTCTTGGAGGAAAGAGAATAAGTCTGCTTTTTATAGTATTGAGAAAACATTGAGAGTCGGTTAAGCAGGTTTCAATTAATGAGGAGTTTTCAGTAATTTGCTGCAGGTTGTTAAGGTTTTGGGTGTGACATATGAGAACTATTAGAAAAGTAACTGGTGCTTTGGCTAATAAAAGAAGGGAAGAACGGAAAAGGGGAAAAAAGAGCAAGGGAAAGAGAAGGCAGATGGGTGAAGGAAGGAAGAGGAAGAGAGGGGAGAGAAAGGAAAGAAGGAAGGAGTAACAGGTAGTGTCAGCCTGGGGTAAGACATGTACAGAGCCAGGGGTAAGAGAAGGAAGAGAGGGGAGAGAGAGGAAGAGAAGGAAGGTGTAACGGGTAGTGTCAGCCTGGTGTAAAACATGTACAGAGCCAGGAGTAAGAGAAGGAAGAGAGGGGAGAGAAAGGAAGAGAAGGAAGGAGTTACGGGTAGTGTCAGCCTGGGGTAAGACATGTACAGAGCCAGGAGTAAGAGAAGGAAGAGAGGGGAGAGAAAGGAAGAGAAGGAAGGAGGAACGGGTAGTGTCAGCCTGGTGTAAGGCATGTACAGAGCCAGGAGTAAGAGAAGGAAGAGAGGGGAGAGAAAGGAAGAGAAGGAAGGAGTAACGGGTAGTGTCAGCCTGGTGTAAGGCATGTACAGAGCCAGGAGTAAGATAAGGAAGAGAGGGGAGAGAAAGGAAGAGAAGGAAGGAGTAACAGGTAGTGTCAGCCTGGGGTAAGACATGTACAGAGCCCGGAGTAAGATAAGGAAGAGAGGGGAGAGAAAGGAAGAGAAGGAAGGAGTAACGTGTAGTGTCAGCCTGGGGTAAGACATACAGAGCCAGGAGTAAGAGAAGGAAGAGAGGGGAGAGAAAGGAAGAGAAGGAAGGAGTAACGGGTAGTGTCAGCCTGGTGTAAGGCATGCACAGAGCCAGGAGTAAGAGAAGGAAGAGAGGGGAGAGAAAGGAAGAGAAGGAAGGAGTAACAGGAAGTGTCAGCCTGGTGTAAGACATGTACAGAGCCAGGAGTAAGAGAAGGAAGAGAGGGGAGAGAAAAGAAGAGAAGGAAGGAGTAACGGATAGTGTCAGCCTGGTGTGAGACGTGTACAGAGCCAGGAGTAAGGGAAGGAAGAGAGGGGAGAGAAAGGAAAAGGAAGGTGTAATGGGTAGTGTCAGCCTGGTGTAAGACATGTACAGAGCCAGGAGTAAGAGAAGGAAGAGAGGGGAGAGAAAGGAAGAGAAGGAAGGAGTTACGGGTAGTGTCAGCCTGGTGTAAGACATACAGAGCCAGGAGTAAGAGAAGGAAGAGAGGGGAGAGAAAGGAAGAGAAGGAAGGAGTAACGGGTAGTGTCAGCCTGGTGTAAGGCATGTACAGAGCCAGGAGTAAGATAAGGAAGAGAGGGGAGAGAAAGGAAGAGAAGGAAGGAGTAACGGATAGTGTCAGCCTGGTGTAAGACATACAGAGCCAGGAGTAAGAGAAGGAAGAGAGGGGAGAGAAAGGAAGAGAAGGAAGGAGTTACGGGTAGTGTCAGCCTGGTGTAAGGCATGCACAGAGCCAGGAGTAAGGGAAGGAAGAGGGGAGAGAAAGGAAGAGAAGGAAGGAGTAACGGGTAGTGTCAGCCTGGTGTAAGACATGCACAGAGCCAGGAGTAAGAGAAGGAAGAGAGGGGAGAGAAAGGAAGAGAAGGAAGGAGTAACAGTTAGTATCAGCCTGGTGTAAGGCACATGCACAGAGCCAGGAGTAAGAGAAGGAAGAGAGGGAGAGAAAGAAGAGAAGGAAGGAGTAGTGGGTAGTGGCAGCCTGGTGTAAGGCATGTACAGAGCCAGGGGTAAGAGAAGGAAGAGAGGGGAGAGAAGGAAGAGAAGGAAGGAGTAACGGGTAGTGTCAGCCTGGTGTAAGACATGCACAGAGCCAGGGGTAAGAGAAGGAAGAGAGGGAGAGAAAGGAAGAGAAGGAAGGAGGAATAGTGTCAGCCTGGTGTAAGACATACAGAGCCAGGAGTAAGAGAAGGAAGAGGGGGAAAGAAAGGAAGAAGGAAGGAGTAGGTAGTGTCAGCCTGGTGTAAGACATACACAGAGCCAGGAGTAAGAGAAGGAAGAGAGGAGAGAAAGGAAGAGAAGGAAGGAGTAACGGATAGTGTCAGCCTGGTGTAAGGCATGTACAGAGCCAGGAGTAAGAGAGGGAAGAGATGGGAGAGAAGGAAGGAGTGGGTAGTGTCAGCCTGGTGTAAGGCATGCACAGAGCCAGGAGTAAGAGAAGGAAGAGAGGGAGAGAAAGGAAGAGAAGGAAGGAGTAACGGTAGTGTCAGCCTGGTGTAAGACATACAGAGCCAGGAGTAAGAGAAGGAAGAGAGGAGAGAAAGGAAGAGAAGGAAGGAGTATGGGTAGTGTCAGCCTGGTGTAAGGCATGTACAGAGCCAGGAGTAAGAGAAGGAAGAGGGAGAGAAAGGAAGAGAAGGAAGGAGTAGCAGGTAGTGTCAGCCTGGTGTAAGACATGTACAGAGCCAGGAGTAAGAGAAGGAAGAGAGGGAGAGAAAGGAAGAGAAGGAAGGAGTAACGGTAGTGTCAGCCTGGTGTAAGACATGTACAGAGCCAGGAGTAAGAGAAGGAAGAGAGGGAGAGAAAGGAAGAGAAGGAAGGAGTAGTGTCAGCCTGGTGTAAGACTTGTACAGAGCCCGGAGTAAGAGAAGGAAGAGAGGGAGAGAAGGAAGAGAAGGAAGGATGTAGGTAGTGTCAGCCTGGTGTAAGACATGTACAGAGCCAGGAGTAAGAGAAGGAAGAGAGGGAGAGAAAGGAAGAGAAGGAAGGAGTAAGGGGTAGTGTCAGCCTGGTGTAAGACATGTACAGAGCCAGGAGTAAGAGAAGGAAGAGAAGGGAGAGAAAGCAAGAGAAGGAAGGAGTAAGGTAGTGTCAGCCTGGTGTAAGACATACAGAGCCAGGAGTAAGAGAAGGAAGAGAGGGAGAGAAAGGAAGAGAAGGAAGGAGTAACGGTAGTGTCAGCCTGGTGTAAGACATACAGAGCCAGGAGTAAGAGAAGGAAGAGAGGGAGAGAAAGGAAGAGAAGGAAGGAGTAGCAGGTAGTGTCAGCCTGGTTTAAGATGTACAGAGCCAGGAGTAAGAGAAGGAAGAGAGGGGAGAAAGGAAGAGAAGGAAGGAGTAACAGGTAGTGTCAGCCTGGTGTGAGAGATGTACAGAGCCAGGAGTAAAAGAAGGAAGAGAGGAGAGAGGAAGGAAGAGAAGGAAGGAGTAACGGGTAGTGTCAACCTGGTGTAAGATATGTACAGAGCAAGGAGTAAGAGAAGGAAGAGAGGAGAGAGGAAGGAAGAGAAGGAAGGAAGTGTCAGCCTGGTGTAAGACATACAGAGCCAGGAGTAAGAGAAGGAAGAGAGGAGAGAAAGGAAGAGAAGGAAGGAGTAGTGTCAACCTGGTGTAAGATATGTATAAAGCCTGGAGTAAGAGAAAGAAGAGAGGAGAGAGGAAGGAAGAGAAGGAAGGAGCAAAGGTAAATGTCAGCCTGGTGTAAGACATGGACAGAGCCAGGAATAAGAAAAGGAAGAGGGGAGAGAAAGGAAGAGAAGGAAGGAGTAGTGTCAGTCTGGTGTAAGACATGTACAGAGCCAGAATTAAGATAAGGAAGAAAGGGGAGAGAAAGGAAGAGAAGGAAGAAGTAACAGGTAGTGTCAGCCTGGTGTAAGACATGTACAGAGCCAGGAGTAAGAGAAGGAAGAGAGGGAGAGAAAGGAAGAGAAGGAAGGAGTAACGGGTAGTGTCAGCCTGGTGTAAGGCATGTACAGAGCCAGGAGTAAGAGAAGGAAGAGAGGGAGAGAAAGGAAGAGAAGGAAGGAGTAATGGATAGTGTCAGCCTGGTGTAAGGCATGTACAGAGCCAGGAGTAAGAGAAGGGAGAGAAAGGAAGAGAAGGAAGAGAAGGAAGGGGTAATGGGTAGTGTCAGCCTGGTGTAAGACATGTACAGAGCCAGGAGTAAGAGAAGGAAGAGGGGAGAGAAAGGAAGAGAAGGAAGGAGTAACAGATAGTGTCAGCCTGGAGTAGGACATGTACAGAGCCAGGAGTAAGAGAAGGAAGAGAGAGGAGAGAGAGGAAGAGAAGGAAGGAGTGATGGTGTCAGCCTGGAGTAAGACATACAGAGCCACGAGTAAGGGAAGGAAGAGAGGGGAGAGAAAGGAAGAGAAGGAAGGAGTAACAGGTAGTGTCAGCCTGGTGTAAGACATACAGAGCCAGGAGTAAGAGAAGGAAGGGAGGGGAGAGAAAGGAAGAGAAGGGAGGAATAACGGGTAGTGTCAGCCTGGGGTAAGACATGTACAGAGCCAGGAGTAAGAGAATGAAGAGAGGGGAGAGAAAGGAGAGAAGGAAGGAGTAACGGGTACTGTCAGCCTGGTGTAAGACATGTACAGAGAAAGCAGTAAGAGAAGGAAGAGACGGGAGAGAAAGGAAGTGGAAGGAGTAACGGATAGTGTCAGCCTGGTGTAAGACATACAGAGCCAGGAGTAAGAGAAGGAAGAGAGGGGAGAGAAAGGAAGAGAAGGAAGGAGTAACAGGTAGTGTCAGCCTGGTGTGAGACGTGTACAGAGCCAGGAGTAAGAGAAGGAAGAGAGGGAGAGAAAGGAAGAGAAGGAAGGAGTAACGGATAGTGTCAGCCTGGTGTAAAACATGTACAGAGCCAGGAGTAAGAGAAGGAAGAGAGGAGAGAAAGGAAGAGAAGGAAGGAGTAGCGGATGTCAGCCTGGTGTAAAACATGTACAGAGCCAGGAGTAAGAGAAGGAAGAGAGGAGAGAAAGGAAGAGAAGGAAGGATGTGGGTAGTGTCAGCCTGGGGTAAGGCATGTACAGAGCCAGGAGTGGAAGGAAGAGGGAGAGAAAGGAAGAGAAGGAAGGAATGGTAGTGTCAGCCTGGGGTAAGGCATGTACAGAGCCAGGAGTAAGAGGAAGAGAAGGAAGAGAAGGAGGAGAGAAAGGAAGAGAAGGAAGAGTGGATAGTGTCAGCCTGGTGTAAGGCATGTACAGAGCCAGGAGTAAGAGAAGGAAGAGAGGGGAGAGAAAGGAAGAGAAGGAAGGAGGAACGGGTAGTGTCAGCCTGGTGTAAGATGTACAGAGCCAGGAGTAAGGGAAGGAAGAGAGGGGAGAGAAAGGAAGAGAAGGAAGGAGTAACGGGTAGTGTCAGCCTGGGGTAAGGCATGTACAGAGCCAGGAGTAAGAGACGGAAGAGAGGGGAGAGAAAGGAAGAGAAGGAAGGAGTAACAGGTAGTGTCAGCCTGGTGTAAGACATGTATGGAGCCATGAGTAAGAGAAGGAAGAGAGGGGAGAGAAAGGAAGAGAAGGAAGGCGTAACGGGTAGTGTCAGCCTGGTGTAAGACATGTACAGAGCCAGGAGTAAGAGAAGGAAGAGAGGGGAGAGAAAGGAAGAGAAGGAAGGAGTAACGGGTAGTGCCAGCCTGGTGTGAGACATGTACAGAGCCAGGAGTTATGGAGAAATCTCTTTAGAGATTGTTTGAATATGTGACTACATGATATTGCTCTAATACCTATAGGAATACTGTTCCAGGAATATAGGCAGCGACCGATAGATTTTTTCAGTTTATGATTTTTCAGTTTATGGCTTTCAAGCATGTATTTGTTAGATGAGTGAATAGGGCAATTACAGAGGTAATGGTTAAGAATGGTACTGGTAGCTGTGCAGGATAAGCGTTCATATACCATTTTATGAGAAGGAGCAGCCGGGTGAACTTGAGATGGTGAGCTAAGTCAAGCCAGCTTAAATATCTGAGGGTGAAGCAGTGGTGAGAGTTGTATGACTGACTGGGTGCAAATCTAGTTACTTTGTTATAGCAAAGCTCAGGTTTTGATCTTAGGGAGATCTGAATGCTGGTGAAAATGGGTGAGGCATATAGTAGTGAAGGAAGGAGGTATGTATTGGCGAGAGTACCTCTTGAGGAGTTTGTAAGGAATATTTTTGATCAACAAAGCATGCCCAGTTTATGGTGTGATGTTTTTATGCACTTTTGAATATGAAGATCAAATTTCAGTTGATCATCTATTATGACTCCAAGTAAATTTGCGTGAGGTACAGCTTCAGTTTGAGAGAGGATATTTTAAAGGTTTCTTTTATGTGTGCTTGGGATTTCGGGAGAAATAAGAGAAGGATCTAGGAAAAGCTGATTGGGACTAAACCAGTTTTCAATATAGTTAAAAGCCTACTGAGTGATAGATTGCAACTGGTAAGGACTATTAAATGTGCAAATGGCAGTGCAATCATCTGCATATTGTATAAGCGTAGCTTGTTGGAAGGATGTATGTAGATTATTTATTAATATGTTAAAAGGAGAGGGAAAGTACAGAGCCTTGTGAGACACCTCTATTAACTGGGAGAAAAGATGAGTAAGTAGAGAGACATTTAACTGATTCTAGCTGGTTAGATAGGCAGATAGAGAACCAAGTGACTGTTGTACCGGAAAAGCCTAAAGCAGACATTTTAGAGTAGTTTGATAGGTGAGACTGTATTGGAAGTTTTACGGAGATCTAAAAAGACGGAAAAAACTAAATTATTCTTATTTCTGGTGTTAATGGCTTGGTCCAAAAAGGCAACAAGGGCAGTTGTTGTGCTATAATCTGAGCAAAAGCCACGTTGGGTAAGAGGTTAATGGATTTTCTTGGAGTAAGTATTGTAAAAGTTGTTTATGAAAACTTGAAAAAAGGTTACAAGATTGCAATTGGGTCTAAAGTTTATTTCAGTGGAGCTTCCCCCTTTATGAAGATTAGTGATGTAAAGTTTTTTTCCAGAGAGATGGGACATGTGACTCATGATGGATCAATTGATCAAGATAGACACTGGGTAGGCAATAGATGGAGCAGCAATCTATAGATATTCAAATAGGAATTTGTCTTCAGAGGGTGAGCAGGGCTTGAGTTTCTGTAATCATTTTTTATGGAGGAAGTAGAGACAGATTTTAAGTTGAAAATGGCATTGTTAGAGCTTTGAAGTGTGTCAGGGCTGGCAGGATTCTGTAGGGAGTTTTTGGGACAGGGTGGCTATTGAATCTATAAAGCGGGAGTTAAATTTAGAAGCAGTTTCTTCTAAGGGTAAGATGTCTGGAAAAGGGTTATGGGTACTAGGAGTTTCAGGATATATTTTCTTGATAGTGGACCAAAATTTGGTGGGAGCTGTGTTTTTGGTTATCTTGTGGGTTGAAGTCATAATATTTCTTATCAGGAGTCATTTTTTTTCTTTTTGACATGTTTAGAAGTATTTTATAAGTCTGTAGGTCAGCTTGAGATTTGTATTTTTGCCAGTTTCTCTAAGCTTCATCTCTCTTATACATTAATTGTCTACTAGAAGGGTATAGTCAGGGTGACTGGGTGAATTTAACTTTTTTCTTATAAGAGCAAGGCAATTCAGAATGTCAAGAAATATTTATTAAATTTTAGAACAGCATTATCCAGTGGTAGAGAATAGAGGATGGACCAATTAATGGTATTAAGGATGTCATTAGAGATCTTGGAATTAAATTTGAGAGGTTATGGCAGTCTTTATTAAGGTGCTTTGATACTGTGAGATGCTAGTCTCTGAACATACTGCAGGTGGGAGGGTGATCACTGAGGGGGTTTGGGAGGGTTTTTGGACAGTCATAAAGGTTTGGAATTTGAGACTAGGATCCAGTACAGAGTTGTTCCAGTGCTATTAGGTTTATTGATGTGAGTAAGGGTTGTTATGAGTAGTTTGAAACCAGCTAGATTAATATTGGTGAAAGGGTTGTCTGATGTGAAGGTTTACCAGTTAATGTTGACATCACCAAGAATTATTATTTCATGAGAAACAGAACTAGATACCCAGTATAGGAAGTCTTCCAGAATAGGGATTTTATTTCCTAGGGGGAATATATAGGGCAATTATACATAGTTTTTTATGCTCATTTAATTTATAGTGAGAGACAAGGATCTTAGCAGACAGGAATTTATGTAGAGAAATAGAAGGAGAGTTAGAGAACATGATTGCTACACCACCACCTTTTTTATTTAATATGTCAGAGCAGATGATTGTATATCCAGGAAGGAGAATTTTAAAGTCTTTTATATGTGGTTTGAGCCGAGTTTCTGTAAGAATAATAATATCTGTGGAGTAATGAGTGATTCAGGAATGAAATTCTGAGACTTTGTTTACAATACTTTGAATATTCATGGATGTGATTTTCAAATATTTAGTAGATATTGTTATAGTAGAAGAGGGAGAGGGTGGAGAAGGGAGGCAGTGGGACCTGGTTGGTAGGTGAAGGAAGGCCGTGGATGAATGAGAGTGAGAGGTTATATGAGGATTTGATAAAATGATAATTGATTGCTGAGCAGGGAGTTTAGGTATATGATATTTAGATGTTTGATTTAATTAACTAGCTGCCTAAATGGGTGTTGCATTGGATGTGTAAGACTAGGCTATGTCGGGGGGGTGATGCTATTGGGGATAGGGTATGGGAAGCATATTGATGCATAGTGAGAAAACAGAGTGAGTCTGTCTGAGCAGGAAGGTAAAGTCATAAAAATATCAGTAAAGTGGCCTTGGAATATAAGAAGGTGTTTTCATTCAGCCAATAGCAAATATGTTCAATACTTTATTTGTATCTTTAGTTTGTAGTTTAAATTAATTGCCCCACCCTTAGTCCAATATCTGGTTATCCTGATTAATAGTGATATGCAACATTAAAAAAGCACTTGACTATTTAACCAATTATTCTATGGACTCTGAATTAAGTTCATAGGTTAACATCCCCAAAGAGCACCAAAACAAAACTAAGCCCAAGATAAAGGGCTGCAGCTCAGGAAAAATAAAATAATTGCCCAGAACTGAAAGTAGTTTCACAACATTGTGGAGCAAAGGAGAAATAAACTTAAGGAAGGGAAGCAGTGGATTGCCAAAAACATACAATGCACCCAGTTGGAAGAAGATCATACAAATGGGCCTGTTGTGGTGTAAAACATTGGAGTGATAATAGAGGACAAAGTTCTTTGTTTTGGGCTGTAAAAATATTTATAAGTAATTTATTTAAAATATAACCCTTAGACAGATGTTCCAACTGCAAATCTCATTCTTACATAACGTAAAGATATATTTACTTGCTGGAACACTTCCACAGAAAAATAAAAATAAAAAAAACATATTTTTCTAATTTAAAGAGTAGGATGACTGCACTAAGTTGATGGTAACTGGGCATAAATACCGGCTCAGAAATGAAAGTGGTTTAACAAGCGTCTGTGGCAAGAAGAAATAAACTTAAGAAAGGGAGGGACAGAAAGAGAAATAAACTTAAGGAAGGGAGAAAGCAAAGGTGAAATAAACTTAAGAAAGGTAGGGAGCAAAGGAGAAATAAAATTAAAGAAGGGAGAGAGCAAAGGACAAATACATTTAAAGAAGGGAAGGAGCAAAAGAGAAATAAACTTAAGAAAGGAAGGGAGCAAAGGAGAAATAAACTTAAGGAAGGGAGGGAGCAAAGGAGAAATAAACTTAAGGAAGGAAGGGAGCAAAGGAGAAATAAACTTAAGGAAGGAAGGGAGCAAAGGAGAAATAAACTTAAGGAAGGAAGGGAGCAAATGAGACATAAACTTAAGGAAGGGAGGGAGCAAAGGAGAAATAAACTTAAGGAAGGAAGGGAGCAAAGGAGAAATAAACTTAAGGAAGGGAGCAAAGGAGAAATGAACTTAAGGAAGGAAGGGAGCAAAGGAGAAATAAACTTAAGGAAGGGAGGGAGCAAAGGAGAAATAAACTTAAGGAAGGAAGGGAGCAAAGGAGAAATAAACTTAAGGAAGGAAGGGAGCAAAGGAGAAATAAACTTAAGGAAGGAATGGAGCAAAGGAGAAATAAACTTAAGGAAGGAAGGGAGCAAAGGAGAAATAAACTTAAGGAAGGGAGGTGGCAAAGTAGAAATAAACAAGGAAAGTAGAAAGCAAAGGAGAAATAAACTTAAAGGATGGAGACCAAGGGTGTCTTCCTTGAAGGCAAGCAGTGTCACTGAAGAGCGACAGAAGAAGACAAATAATATTGCCAGATTGTGTAAAAAAGTAAAAGAAATACAAGAGCGAGAAATAGCTGTATACTAATAACAGTATGGATTAAATCTCATTGTTTTTGGAAGCAGGATGTCTGTGGAAGAGGATTTACTGACTCTAAGGTTATTGATTATAGACCAGGGCATTGAAGCAGTTGCCTGCAGACTAGTCACTGTGAAGGCTAAAATACACGCAGAAAGGACTGGCTGCCCAACATTTACTTAAAACACAACAGCAGAGATGGTAGAAACTTTGTCCAAAATAAATGGTGGGTGGATTGAGTGGACTGCAGACTGTCTTTAGGATTGGCCTACTTTTTGTTAGCTTTAGGGATATTTCTTGTGAACCTGCCTGCAACACCCTTGTATCCTGGAAGGAATAAATAAATACATTTAAAAATGTTTTTCTAGAAGATTTATGTAATGCTTCTAGTACTCAGTTGTCTTATATTTTGTGCTGTGTATTCATAATATAAAGAAGTAAGTGAGTTAAGGTTAATTCCTTTGTTACATTTTCAAACTGTCCGACCTGAAGATTTCTCCTTTAAATGAAATGTCTAATCCATTTACTTCTATATGAAGAGACACTGTCCTGTTACAACAGCCTTTGAGGTGCTGGAAAATATGACAGGCATGTCTGTGTTAACTGTCTCTTCTCTTCTTCTTCTTGTTTTGGTGATAATTGTTCCAGTTCAGCAACTTAACCCCAATTTCAGGTAAGCACTTATGTACACACATAAAAGTCAAAAATTGTTTTCCTTGTGTACACGCAGTTAATTAAATATGTTTTCAGAAGGTTTACTCTTGGAGTGTGGCATTCTGAAATGCAAATCAGTAGCACACTGATATAATAAAATTAAAGCAAATTATGGATCACTTCCTGACAAACAGACAAAGCAGGATAGTCCTGTTATGTCTCATAATTCACCCCCTGTGCAAACTTAACATTACAGTTAAGAAAAAGAATGCATGCTATATTATCATCCCCAGCAGTGTCAGCTTTATGTACGCCATTTATTAGAGACAACCTTGCCTCATAATGATAGACTGGTTGTAGTTTGTTTATCCGCAAAAAATTCTCACAGACTACAATAATGTTAACAAGAAAAAGTTAACACCTTGTAAAGAAAATAAAGTTTAGAATCTTGAGTTAAAATAAATGTTGCACCTCTCAATATCTTAGCACAATAAATCTGGACAAAGCCTAAATAATGTTGGAAAAAAGGCCCAAAAATAGGGACCATTTTTAAATATTGATCTTTTAAACTTAGAAAGGTGTTTGAATATCAGAATTTGTGTTAGAATGCATTTTTGAGTGATATGAAGTCTGAAACTCAAATGAATGTCATTATTTAGTGACTTTAATCCTCAGCAATTTTCTAGAAAACTAAAAATTTTATTAGAAACAGATCAAAAATATGAGGCAAAATTATCGACATTCTGTGAAAATCTGGACGGTTGAGAGGATGAGATGTTCATAGGTTCATAGATTGGTACTAAGCTAACTGCCCTTGTGAGCCATTTTAAGCTTAGCCAATTATCCCTTGTCCTGCACCTTGTGTTTGTAAGGCAAGCACCTTAACCATTAGGCCACCCTCCCACCCTGGGAGTGTAATCAGGTAAAGGATTTAGTTAATTGGGACATGTTTGGTTGTCATAAAACAATGTGTATAATAGCATAGCTGGATTTATGAACTGCTGTTTAATATGAGTTTGCTTATATCGTAGTGAACTCGTCTTTACTCAGACTTGCAATGATTGACTTGTTGCTTGCTTCATATGGAAGTGTGTTGTTTGCGCTTACTTTAATGTAATCTGAGATCTCAGACTTGCAATGATTGACTTGTTGCTTGCTTCATATGGAAGTGTGTTGTTTGCGCTTACTTTAATGTAATCTGAGATCTCAGACTTGCAATGATTGACTTGTTGCTTGCTTTGTATGGAAGTGTGTTGTTTGCGCTTACTTTAATGTAATCTGAGATTGCAACCTCTTGAAGAAACAGTAAAAGAATTTCTCTGTCTGATGCTCCTTCATCATTCAGTTAGGGGCAGCAAGCTTGAAGGTAAGTGAAGGTAAATTCCCACACCAAGGGAAAACCCTCTGCAAAACAAACTTGTAAGCTTGCCTTTGTTGGTTTATACTCCTTTGCTCATAAACACATCTCAAGTGCATGTTTTTTCAGCTGTTGTGCGTTTTTGCTGCACATTTCAAGTTATCTTTGCCATGCATTTGAGAATAACTTGGGTCACTTGAGGATTCACTGTGAATACTTGCAAAGCCAGTATCTGCATTCATTCTTCATAGACTGAGGCTACTACCCTCATGCACTTATTTTCCTGCTCCTGCATGATGAAGATGAAGGGGAGCAATACTTACATGATTCACATCATTTACATACTCTGATCTACATTAAAGGTTGTTACAAACATTTATTAGAGATAAATATTAGTCAGTATTCTACTGACATTGGGCATTTATTTCACACTAGAAGGCTGGTGTATCTAGCCTATCATGTGACACAGGAGGCAGAAGCCCTGACTATTGTCCAGGCGATGCATATTCTATTAGCCTCATGGACATCCTAGTGACTGACGAGGTAGGGTGGTCCTCAACAGCTAACACCAGTTCATTTATCTATGGAGAAGTGGTGACTCCTTAACCTGTAACATTGATGGCACCTGGTGGTAGCTTTGTGTATTGCTCACCTTTTAGCTGAGCTGCTGTGCACTCTGTGATGCAGGGAAACAAGGAGTGTTTTTGGGAGCATGGGGAAACAAGAGTGTTTCTGGGAACATTTGGAAACAAGGAGTGTTTTTGGCAACATGGGGAAACAAGGAGTGTTTTTGGGGGCATTTGGAAACAAGGTATGTTTCTGGGAGCATGGGAAAACAAAAGTGTTTCTGGGAGCATGGGGAAACAAGAGTATTCTGGGAGAATGGGGAAGCAAGAGTGTTTCTGGGAGCATGGGGAAACAAGAGTGTTTCTGGGAGCATGGGGAAACAAGGAGTGTTTCTGGCAGCATGGTGAAACAAGGAGTGTTTTTGGGAGTATGGGGAAACAAGGAGTGTTTCTGGGAGCATGGAGAAACAAGGAGTGATTTTGGGAGCATGGGGAAACAAGAGTGTTTCTGGGAGCATGGGGAAACAAGGAGTGTTTCTGGGAGCATGTGGAAACAAGAACGTTTCTGCGAACATTTGAAAACAAGGAGTGTTTCTGGGAGCATGGGGAAACAAGGAGTGTTTTTGGGAGCATGGGGAAACAAGGAGTGTTTCTGGTTGCATTTGGAAACAAGGAGTGTTTTGGGGAGCATGGGGAAACAATGAGTGCTTCTGGGAGCATTTGGAAACAAGGAGTGTTTTGGGGAGCATGGGGAAACAAGGAGTGTTTTGAGGAGCATGGGGAAACAAGGAGTGTTTTGGGGAGCATGGGGGAAACAAGGAGTGTTTTGGGGAGCATGGGAAAACAAGGAGTGTTTTGGGGAGGATTTGGAATCGAGTGTTTTTGGGACCAAGCACAACTTTTCTCATTAGCCATGTAGCCATTCTGAACCTGCAAGCATCCTGCAGAAGGGAAGGGTAGACCATTCCACAGGACCTGCAGCTGGCCTGCTCACTCCCACCTGACTCTCTCTGCTGGAGGAAATAATGGGCCATCATGGCTTCTCTAGCAGGAAGAGGGTGGCAATAAGTTTCTTATCTAGCCTGGGGATACTCAGCTCCTGCCAACACATCAGACTGGGCCAATTGGCAACAGGTATTATAGCCATCAGGAGTCCTGTGGAGATGGCAAAGTAAAAATAAATAAACTCATAAATAAAATAAACAGGCACATTTATGTTTAGTATGTTTAAATGGTTATCAACATGAATAAGAAGAACTCAAGAAAGCAACATCCAAAGCATAGTGTTTTTTTCAGCATTACTTAATAAATAAAAGTATGTAATATAAAAAGGAAACGTTCATCTGAATAACATAGTATAGATTTAATACAGCTTTCTCTGAAGTAATTAAATCAATGAGAAAGGACATTGGCTTCTAGGTTTACCTCCAGAAAAAGCAATGTAGTGCATTTTTCTTGCAGCCAGTGAAGGTTTGTTAAGATAAAGCTTAGCTCTCATGTCAGATGAAGCATGTTCAAATTAAGCTAATGGAAGCAGTCCTAAGGGGGAGTCATAGAGACTGACTAAAGATGGAGGATGCTTCTGTTAGAAACAGATGACTTCCTGACTACCACCACTAGTGCTTGCAAAAGAAAAGTGATGAATGAACTTGTTTGGCTTGTGCAGACAACTCAGTGAAGTTGACTGTCAAGGATCCAGATATTTTTAATGCTAAAATACACACGATGAGAATCCTTCAGAAACTTTCTGCAAGAAATATGTTTTTTGTTGGTCTAGAAACAAAAGGAAGCCTCTAGCAAGTAAAAGCTGAACTGAAATCACAATAAATTATGCTTTGTATTATCACTTATATATGATTATTTGTACAAGCATAATATTGAGTTGCAGATGTTAATATATTACCTTCGCAAACATGTTTGTAGACAACATTTCCTTATGTCCTCTTTTCTTTCCTCCCACCTCGCCAATGTATAAGCCTCTTAAAACCTTACATTTTAAGTAGTGCCTGGACTTCTTAGATCTATATACACGTTACATGACTCTGAACTGAGAAAACAAACAAAAAAAATTCTTGGACTGGTTGCATATTTAACCTAAGGGTAATGAGTCATGCAATAATTCAAATGTCAGCAGAGACTCAGTTGTATCTTGGAAAGCATCCAGTCTCACAAATCCACTTGTTGATAATCAGAAGTCCTAGGGCTCCACATTACAAATCCCACATGCTACCACTGTATACCTTTCAACCACGAAAGCTTACAACTTGCTGAAATTTAATGACTCAGTCTGAACAGCATAAATAAAAAAAGACTTCTCAATTAGGGAACTGTGCCAATTATGTGCCAAAAAAGGATGTATAACTGAGTTTTATCCATTCATAGTGCTATGTACATGCCTGATACAGACTGATATATTCCAGAATAATTTGCAGTAAAACAGCATTGCCATGCACTACACTAAATGTCTGCTAAGATGTCCAGTCATGGTATATTCCACATCTGGGTATTACACATTCTTCATTGGCATTCACCCCCTAAGATGTCCAGTCATGGTATATTCCACATCTGGGTATTACACATTCTTCATTGACATTCACCACTGTACTGGCATTTCAGACTGTGCCATATGCAGTAAGTTTTCTCCTTTATCATTCCCTCTGATACTGATAAAACAAATTTCCTGCTGGAAAGATGGTGTGAAATAGATGTGCATTTGTCAAGACAGGGCATGTATTACACATGACTGTCCTGCAGAACAGCTCAGAAAGTTAAGGTTATGAACTAATAGCAAGGAATATCGTGTCATCCTAGAATCAACTAGTGTAAAATGCATGACTTACAAGAAGTCACACAATGGCAAGCAGAGTTACCAGCTTACCCCAAAACAAAGGCAATTGTGCCTTGGGGGTGTTATCAGTTAATACATGAGTCAAGAAAACACAAATACTAGCATTACAATAGTAAGTTCTGTCTCATTTTTAATAGTTAGTATATTTACTAAGAATAAAAAAAGTTATTTGTAGCTCACTTTAGTGTTTTTTAAAATTTACCTCAGTTTTATTTGAATACTTAGTTTTGATAACAGAGCAAGTTATTCTTCTTTAAATGTCAAGTGACAGAAAACTATTACTGTGTATTGTAATTTGGAAGACATTATATGACATTCTGC
>NC_056742.1:503977691-504005191 GCF_019279795.1 Protopterus annectens
TAATGGATAGGCAGTTTTCCATCATTTCTGAAGTGAACATAATTGACACGAGCATCCTGTGGCAATGTAGCAATTTCATCATGTATACTGACAGCCACTTACTCCTAAAGAGCTATAATTACACTATGAATTTGGTGGCAATAATCTCATGTAATGACAAACTGCACATCATACAGGTTATAAGTACACACACTTCATCTCTCACACAAAATACAGACATGACACATAAATCCACATATACAGAGGCACTCACTAGAAGCCTACCAAAAGATCAGAGACCTCCCAAATGTAAACCGCTTACACACAGTGCAATACAAACATAAATCATCACACATAATAACACACACCTGTGTATCAACAAATAAGCCCCTAAGGCAAAACACCTCAAAACCTAATGTTTTGGGTCATAGGTGATCCATTATGTGACACACAGATGTCTCTCTCTCTCTCCAGGATGGACAAAGAGAGGGTCACAATCAGCTGTCTGTCAGGGGCCAGGATCAATGAAGTCACACAAGCATCCCAGTCACTCAACAAGTATCATTATGACTTCATCATAGTCCATGGTGGGGTGTATGATTTCAAATGTTCCTCTCTGGACTATATGAAGTGAGACATGATTGAAATCTCAGATTGTATGTCCAAGGCAGGTATGACCCTAGCCCTAAGCAGCATTCTACCTTCACCTAGGATGATGTCACAATATTAACAAAAAATTATCTTCAACAATTGTCTTAGCTTCTTGTGTCAGTCCAGGGAGATCCAGTGTCTGTCAGCTTAAGAAGACATGGTCAACAGGCCATATTGCTTTGCCAGAGATGGTCTGTACCTGTTTCCGCTAGTCTTGCTGATACTGGCAAAGGTGCTTGCCTCCCCCATAGTGCTTTTTCTAGGCAATGTCAAAACAACAAAACTTCTGACTTAATAAAAGCCTCTCAAGATAAACTCAATGTTCAGATGCTTAATGGTAAGATTCTAAACATGAAACTGCACTCCCTGGAAGCAGTCCTTACCTTGGAAGATGCTGATCTATGTGCAGTCACCAAGACATGGCTCAAAGCTGCTGACAGCACCCTGATCATGCAAGGCTACAATACATTCCACACATTCAGACTTCAAACTGAACATAAAGGAACCAAAGGTGCAGGTATATCCATCTTCATTAAAGCCAAGTACACCTTAAGACTGGTCAAACAGTATGATTCTCTCAAAGTACTCCATGTCCAGTTAACTGTAGTCTAAAGACTGTACCACATCATTTCTAACTATAGGTCTCCCACCATGAACCAAGAAAAGCACACCACATACCTGGACTTACTGGAGTCACTCGCCATACAGTGAAACACCTTGCTTAAGGGTGATTTAAACTATTCTTCTATCAACTGGGAAACATGCACAAGCGCAAACATGGTCACCCAAAGGTTCCAGGATTTTGTCAATATAAATGCTCTGGAAGAGATACTCATCATTCCCACAAGGGGCTCAAATGTCCTAGACATAGTACTCACCAACATAGGGGAATCACTGAAGTATGTCCTATGTGATGCCTTCCCTGGTAAGATCAGACCATAAATTAGTCTTGTTTGATGTAACTATTGGGCCTAACCAGAACTAACTAATTTTTTTTCAAAGCAAACTACAACCTACTAAGAGATAGTATAAAAGGTTTTGAGCCCTTCTCAGTCACAAACAGCAATGAGTCCTGTACAGAGGTACTATGTACAAATGCCCTGTATAAACACTCAAGCAATTGTATAAACTCTGCTGTACCTGACCTGATCAAAACCATGTCCACCCAAAAAAGCAAGCCACCCTGCTGGACCTCAAGTATAATTAAATTATATAACAAGAGGAGGAAACTGAAATCTAAGAACAAGAGGGAACTGACTCATCAGAGGAAGATTTCTGTCCACAGCTTAAACAAGCAAATCAGAAATATTGTTAAGTCCTCCAAACCTAATTACAAAGCTAAAATAGCATCCATAGCCAAGAATAATCATAAGGCATTCTTTAACTACATCCAAAATCTAAAAGGGATGCACAGCTATGTGCCGAGCTGGTACTAGATGGTACCACTCATACTATAGAGAAGGGAATTGCCATCTTGCTAGCTGACAGATTTGGTGCAAACTTCACCCCCTTATCCCTACCAGGCATACCCTAAAGCATATCTGACACCAGTCCTCAGCATATTATCTCTGGAGAACAGGTCATATCTTCACTCTCCAGTGCCAAAAACACAGCTTTAGTGGGACCAGATAACATCCCAGATTGCTTACTAAAGAATCTAAAACAGAATCTAGTGGACACACTCAGTGTCCCCTTTAACAACAGTCTGAGAACTGGCTATTTTACAGCAGAGTGGGGAACACCAGCAGTAATCCCCTTGCACAAAGAGGGGCTATCAGCCTAACCTGGGAACTATAGACCCATAAGTCTAGCCAGCCTCATCTGCAAAATTATGGAAAGAATAAAAAACTGACCCTATCAACAAGGGCATAGGCAACCGTCAAGCTCTAGACCCAACCAGGGCATAGGCGACCAGCAAGCTCTAGACCCAACCAGGGCATAGGCAACCATCAAGCTCTAGATCCAACCCAGTTTAGCTTTGTTATGAGTAGATCATGCTTGTTAAACCTGGTAGACTTCTCTGAGAAAGTCGCCAAAGCCCTGGATGAGGGAAAGACAGTGCATGTCACCTACTTTGACCTATCCAAGGCCTTTGACACAATCCCCAGCTCAGGTATTACCAAGAAAAACCCCCAGCAGGGGATTAACCCTTACATCAATGTATGGGTAGCCAATTGGTTCACTGACAGAGCACATACTGTCAAAGTTGGTGACTCCACCTCTAGCAGTAGACCAGTCATCAGTGGTGTACCACAAGGACCTGTGCTTGGCCCTTTACTGTTTGGAAGTCCAGGCAAATGTAGATGATATAAACAGTAATATCAGCATTGACACATATACAGGTCTAGCAGGTGGGCAGTAGCAGCACTTGCATATACATGCATAGCACATGGGTAGTAAATTAAGCATCAACATATGTGCATATATAACACATAGGCATTAGTATCACAGCTGACACATGTGCATGTGTAGGACATTAATAGCAATCTTAACACTGACCTGTACATGTAGTAACAGAAACATAGGAACAACAGTAACAAGTGATCACAAAGATAATAAGATGCCACATATAACTTTCAGCAGATGCACTTAAAAGTCTGTGTCTCCCTTTTCAGGTACTTAATAGTGCTTAACTCCCAAAGTGAGGATGGCTGTGCATGACAACCCAGGTGTGTGTTTTTTTCTACCCATCTAGTTGTCAAGAATAACCTTAAAGAAAGTCAAAGTAGTGCTTTGTTTGACCTGTAGTAGTAGCTAATTCCCTTGGCTGGGAATATATTGAATTAGGAACCTCGCTCTTCAGTTAGTCTTATTTATCTGTTGTTGTAGATTTAGGCCCTTAGTGTGGGTATCTGTGCAGCTACTGTTTTTGCAAAGAAAGAGAAGTTCAAATAGGACTGCAGGTTTCATGTTTCAAAAAGTAACACACAGATTAGCTAGAAATAGCCTGTAAGGCTACTGAGTATAGTGAGAGCTGAATAGCTACAATGTTTGAAGTGTGAGCTGTGCTAATCAATCAGGAATAGCTACAATGTTTGAAGTGAGAGCTGTGCTAATCAATCAGGAATAGCTACAATGTTTGAAGTGTGAGTTGTGCTAATCAATCAGGAATAGCTACAATGTTTGAAGTATGAGTTGTGCTAATCAATCAGGAATAGCTACAATGTTTGAAGTGTGAGTTGTGCTAATCAATCAGGAATAGCTACACTGTTTGAAGTTTGAGCTGTGCTAATCAATTAGGAATAGCTACAATGTTTGAAGTGTGAGCTGTGCTAATCAATCAGGAATAGCTACAATGTTTGAAGTGTGAGTTGTGCTAATCAATCAGGAATAGCTACAATGCTTGAAGTGTGAGTTGTGCTAATCAATCAGGAATAGCTACAATGTTTGAAGTGTGAGCTGTCCTAATCAATCAGGAATGGCTACAATGTTTGAAGTGTGAGTTGTGCTAATCAATCAGGAATAGCTACAATGTTTGAAGTGTGAGTTGTGCTAATCAATCAGGAATAGCTACAATGTTTCAGAACAATGATTTTCTTGGCAGGGTATATCTGGGGCCTTTCTTGTTGAACAATATGCTTCAATTTATACATGTCAAAGGGGACATTGTATTCAGTGATAGGCAGGTGACTACATTTGATCTTGAAGACCTTCCCTTGAAAATGAATTGTGATTCTGGTGGAAACATCATGATCAAATGAAGCAGAATTGTCCGCATAAATACCCACATCTGTTATGCTACCTTTGTATGAAGAGGAGTACAATTTACAGTACCTCATATGAAATGGGAACAGCTTTTTACTGAATATTGCTGTATTGTACTTTATTACAGTTAGCCGGAGACTGTTTTCAGTACACTAAGGATGTGTGTATTCCAGCCCTGGCTGGAGCAGTTAAGTATGAATGGATGAGTGGGTAACTGTCTAGTTTGTAGTCATCAGCACACTTGGTCAACCACATTTCTGGGTATTGGACTAGATGTCTACAAAAATCAAAAGCAAACATGAAAGGTCCCAGCACTGATCCCAATGCTACCCCCAAGTTACAATTTTATAGTCATAGTGGATACCAGCCACTACACAACCTGGAATCTGTCAAAAAGACAATTTGTAAGGTAGCCGATAACATAAGGGTTTATATTAAGTTTATCAAAAAATATTAACAATACCAGCATGAGGGATCATATCAAAAGCCTTGAAGAGATTGAGATAAGCAGTGCGTACTGACTGACCACTGTCCACAGCCTCTGTAACCTTTTCAGAGAAAGTTACTAGGTTTTGGGGACAGGATCAGCCCTTCTTAGTTCACAAAACTGAACTGACTGTGCTCTTGATCAGTTATGTTGTCTGTGTCTGCATAAATGAGTTCTGCTATAATACATTCCCTGACTTTGCATATAAGGCTAGTAAAGCAGATGGGCAGTGACACATATGCTTTTGCTTAGCATATGGGCAGTGATAGCAGGATTAATTTATTCATATGACTCACACATGAACTATAGTGTCTGCATTGAAACCTGCACATGCACAGCACAGGGGCAATAATGCCATTATTGACACATGCACATGCCAAACACAGGGGCAGTAATATCATCACTGACAAATGTACACACCTAACACATAGACAATAGTATTAGCAAAGGCACATAGACATGCTTAACACATGGATGGTCATATCAACATTGACACTTTGGTATGCCTAACACATAGGCAATAATATTAACACTGACACATTGACATGGCTAAGAGAGGGACACTGGTATCACCAGTGACACAGGTGCACTCTTATCACATAGATAGTACTATCGGCATTGAGATATGCTCATACCTAACACAGGGACAGTAATATCAACAGTGTCAAATGAAAGTGCCTAACACAGGGACAGTAATATCATCAACACATTTGCAGACACTAATATCAGTGATGAGACATGCGCATGCCTAACAAAAGGACAGTAACCATCATTGAGTCATGTACATTCCTAACACGGAGTCATACCAGCAATGACACATGCATACACTTAACACATGGATATTAATATCAGGATTGCCACATTGACATGCCTAATACAGGGACAGTGATATCATCACTGACACATGTTCATGCTTAACACAACGACAGTGATGTGTGTACACACCTGACACATAGACAGTAACATCATCATTGACACACTGACATGCCTAACACTGGGACAGCAATATCACAACTAACATGCTTACATAACTGAGAGATAGACTGCAGTATCACCAATGAGACGTGTATTCATAGCACATGCATGGTAATATTTACATATGTTAACACATGGGAGTAATAAGAGCACTGGCATATACTCACTCACACACACATATATATATACTTGTGTGTGTGTGTGTGTGTGTGTGTGTGTGTGTGTGTGTGTGTGTGAATATATTTACACACATACATGCATACATACATAAACATGTACAGTAAACTCTCAATGAACCGGAACTCAAACAACCAGTACTCTCAAGCAACCAGCAAATATCCAAGAAATACAGTACAATTTTCATGTGTTGCAATTTCTGTTTTCCCCCGCAGAAACATACCTTGCATTTTTAGAGTTTTAGAGTTTTAAAAAGGAAGATATGAATAAATTCCCTCCCTCCCCAACTTGAGAACAAGTCAAACCAAACAAATAGCATAGGGTACAGTATTAGTCAGGCCTATTTTTAATAGTAAACCTCAAGCAACCAGAAACTACAGTCATCTGGCATCTAACAATCCCCATGGGTGCCACTTAACTGAGAGTTTACTGTACATACATGTGATTAGCCCGTGGGTGGTAATTACCAACATTAACTAATGCACATGCCTCACACACAGACAGTAGTGTCAGCACTGAGACAAGTACATGACTAACACATAGACAGCAATATCAGCATTAACACATATACATACCTAGCACAGGGTTGGTATCGCTGACTATGTATCCCAGGCAGGTAGGTCCCTAGCCTTAAGCAGCATTCTACCATCACCCAGACTGATGCTTCAATACAAACAAAAAATGATTCACTTTAACAATCGTCTTAGTTTCTAGTATTATTCCAGGGGGATCCATTACCTGACAGCCTGGGAATATATGATCGACAGACCACGATGCTTTGCCAGAGGTGGCCTGCACCTGCCTCACCCTGGCTTCAGGCTTCTGGCAAAGGCTCCTGCCACCACCATAGTGCCTTTTTTAGGAAAAGTCCTGAGGTCTATAAAACCAGCATAAAAATTTCAACAAAATGCAAATTAAAGGTCATGCTGCTAAACGCTAGAAGTCTAAACATGAAACTGCACTCATTGCAAGCATTCTTAACCCTGGAAAATGCTGACATTTGTGCAGTCACAAAAACCTGGTTCAAAGCTGTGGAGAGCACCCCAGGCTTACCTGATTACTCATCCTATCACACGTCCAGACCCCAAATTGTGGGCAGTAAAGCCAAAGGAGTTGGAGTTTTAATATACATTAAAGACATACACAAATCCAGACTGGCCAAATAGTATGACGCAGAGGAGACATTCTAGATGCAGTTAACCATTGACAAGACCCCTATTCAAATCATACCTAACTAATGGGCCCCAAATCTGACTCAAGACACCCAATCTACCTATTTGAACCTGTTTGAATCTATCAAGATTCAACCCTTTACCTGATCTTGGGTGACTTTAACTTCCCAAGCATAGATAGGAAGAACTACTCATGCCAGAACACAAATGCCCAGAGATTCCTCGATTTTGTCAATGCAAATGCCTTGGAACAGCTAGTTGATACTCCCACAAGAGGTGATAATATGTTGGACTTGGTATTAACCAACATGAGTAACCACTGCAGAATCCCTATAGTATCATCCTCCCTGGTAAGATCTGACCATAAAGTGGTCACTTTCAAAGTCACCCTCTCCTCCAACCTGCCTCTAGGTAGTGTCAGACATAAAAACTTCTCCAAAGCCAATTACAGCCTCCTGAGGGATGGTATAAACAGCTTCACAGCAACCCACCCCCTCTGTAAGAACTGACACCAATATCCAAAACTACGCCAAAGCAATAAATGAGCATTTATACAGATGTGTGAAATCAGGAATACCCAGCAGGACTAAATCATCCTCCGCAAGAAAGAGTACATTTGTCTGGTGGACATTGCAATAAATAAACTCTATAACAAAAGGAAAAAAATTGCTGTCCAAAACCAAGAAGGAGCAGGTGCCCAATTGGAAGCGATGTCTCCTTAGCCTGAACAAGCAAATAAGAGCACTAGTGAAACCCTCCAAAGCAAACTTTGAATCCAAATTGGCCACATCTACTAGAGACAGTCATAAGGCCTTCTTTGCATATGTCCGTAACCTCAAAGGAAGTACCAAGATCTGTTCAGAACTAGTGGTCAAGGACACCACATATACAAATGCCACAGATGTAGCAAAATTGCTGGCTGACAGATTCAGCAAACACTTCACCCCTCTGTCACCCCATTAGTAAATCAGGACATCTCCAGTACCTGCCTCTTCCCCTTATATCTAGGGAGCAGGTCATCACTGCTCTCTCAAAGGCAGAAAATACAGCCTCCAAGGGACCCGATAACATCCCAGGCTGCATCCTACGTGAACTCAGGCAGGAACTTGCAGCACCATTAGGCATCCTATTCAACAAAAGCCTGAGTACTGGCTTTGCCCAGCTGAGTAGAAGGCAGCCACTGTCTTCCCTTTACACAAAGGTGGAGCGTTCGCCTATCTGGGAAATTATAGATCCATAAGACTAACTAACCTGATCTGCAAGGCCATGGAATGGATTATGATGGACCTCATTAACAAGGACATTGGCAACCTTCAAACACTTGATCCCACACAGTTTGGCTTCATCAAAGGGAGGTCATGTCTGCTAAATTTGGTTAACTTCTTTGAGACAGTCACCGAAGCCATGGACAAAGGGAAGATGGTGCACACTACCTACCTTGACCTAGCCAAAGCCTTTGACACTATTCTTCACTTGGGCATAATAGATAAACTGTCTCAACCAGACATCAATCTGTATATTAGCAGATGGGTAGCAAATTGGTTCACTGATAGAACCCACTTAGTCAAAATAGGGGAAGCAATCTCAAGCATTAGACCGGTAACAAGCAGTGTACCCCAGGGTTCAGTTTTGGGGCCTCTTTTATTTGGGATATACTTTTCTGAGGTGCAGGCTAAAGCAAGTAGGCTGTGGCCGACCAAGTTTGTGGATGTCTGCAAGCTGAGTGCTGTCATCAATTCTCCTAATGATGTGTACATCCTCCAAGAAAGTCTCACTCAGACAAATGACTGGTGCCAGAAACATGGTCTCAAGCTGAATACTAAAAAATGCATCATCAGCCCTTTCGGGGAGAGTGACATCCCCACAAATTATCACATTAATAACAATGTTCTAAGCATGCAATCAGTCGTGAGAGATTTGGGCACCCAGGTTGATAGCAACCTGACTTTTGACCACCATGTTGCTTCTGCTGTACGGAAAGCCTTCTACATGGCCCACCTCATAAGTAAAGGTATCTCTTCCATCAGCATTAACACATATATATACCTAGCACATGGGTGATAATAGCATTAACACATATACATACCTAGCACATGGGTAGTAATATCAGCATTAACGTATACATACCTAGCACATGGGTAGTAATATCAGCATTAACACATATACATACCTAGCACTTGAGTACTAATATCACCATTAACATATATACATACCTAGCACATGTGTGGTAATATCAGCATTAACACATATACATACCTAGCACATGGGTAATAATATCAGCATTAACGTATACATACCTAGCACATGGGTAGTAATATCAGCATTAACATCTTTACATACCTAGCACTTGAGTACTAATATCACTATTAACATATATACATACCTAGCACATGGGCAGTAATATCAGCATTAACACACATACATACCTAGCACATGGGTGGTAATATCTGCATTAACACATATACATACCTAGAACATGGGTGGTAATATCAGCATTAACATATACATACCTAGCATTTGGGTAGTAATGCCAGCATTAACACACACACACACTCACACACACACACACACACACACACACATATATATATATATCTATATATCTATATATATATATATATCTATATATATATATATATATATATATATATATATATATATACCTATATACCTAGCACTTAGGTAGTAATATCAGCATTAACATATATCTACCTAGCATGTGGGTAGTGATCTCAGCATTAACACATATACATAAGTAGCACATGGGTGGGGATATCATCATTAATTTATGCACCTTCTTAACACACGAGTAGTAGTGTCAGCACTGGCTCATGCCCAACACAGGGAGAGTAATATCACCACTGTCATGTGGACAAGCCTTGCACATGCACAGTAATATCAGCATTGACACACACACATGCCCAGAACACTGATAAATGCGACAAGGCAGCAGATGCTGCTGTTTATTAGCATTTATCGTTATCTGTCTATATCTACATCCCTGCAAGGATACTACTAAATGTTGAAAGCTGCATGCTGACAGCCAACCTACACAATTCTCAAAATATTATTATGTAATACAGTTTTGACCTGTAGTCTATCTAGCAGAAAAATGTGTCATGCCCCATTTTTCTGACAGTTAAAGAGAGTACAGTGTAACACTCCATGGAGATTATAAGATTTTACACCAAATGCTAAGTTTAAATTTAGAGACCATAGCTTTGTAAGTGGTGCATACCACCTAGCTATACCTGTCAACCTCTTAATGCAAGAATTCTGGACAGGTCAAAAATAATGGGAGAACAAAGGTCCAAAGTCAGGGACATGTATTAAATATTGCTCGTATAAACTTAGGAATTTGCTAGAATAGGACATTTTGCATTAGCATTCATTTTCTGAAGGATATGAAGTCTGTAACTCAAATGTCTGTCATTCCTTAAGTACATTCCTCAAAGATTTGCCAGAAAACCACACATTTTATGAGGGACAGACCAGAAATATGGACATTCTGCAAAATTCTCAACAGTTAATAGGTATGCTCTAAGATTATGTTGCAAAATACATGGCATTTTGTTGGCTTGTACAAGATGTTAAATGACATTTAAGGTCATACTGTAAAAGAACAGGTAACTAGACATTTTTTTAAGTGTTGAGATTTGTTATAAAGATTTGTTTCATAGTAATATTAAATACTCTCCTATGTATACTGCATTTTTAGTTGATATGGATGTTGTATATAGTTTATTTGTTTTTTCTTGTTGCTATACCATTAGGTTATTGTGTTATAAAATGAATAAAAACATTTTGAAAAAAAAAAGATTATAGTGATTTTGTTGCAACTTTACTTAATTTTATTATCTGACTGCTCTGTAAGTTGGTAAGAATTGTGGCCACATAAGGAAGACTAGGTGGTATAAAAGTATATTTAGTAATGATGTAGGCTCAGTGAAATGCAGTAATTCTTAATTTACATTTGTTTTCTATACTTCATAGTGGATATGGTGATCAAAGTTTAATTCTGCAATACAAATAATGCGGCCGAGTTTGTATAGTGATGTGGCCTATGGACTTGTAGTTCACATTGTGTGTGTGTGTGTGCGTGTGTGTATGTGTGTATGTGTGTGTGTGTGTGTGTGTGTGTGTGTGTGTGTGTGTGTGTGTGTGTGTGTGTGTGTGTGTGTGAGTGTGTGTGCGCGCGCGTCTACTTCTTAATTTCAAATTTTCAAAACTTTAAATTTCTTATGGTCGAGACCATAGCATCAAAATTTTGAAAACTTTGAACCATTTAAACGGAAATCGGCATACAGCACGGAATGGTATTTTTACCCATTTTCCTCACTGTAGTGTGATGTCAGAGTTGGTATATTTAATTAACAGTGTGGGGCAATGCAGGGGGGCTTGCCCCCCCCCCGCAAAAATGTAAAAAAAAATAAATACAACTTTTTTTATTTACATTTCGAAGTTTCAAAACTTTGATCTTATGGTCTCGACCATAATTTATTTATTTTATTTTATTTATTTTACATTTCTTGACCGGGCTAGTCTAGCTGGATATATGTCCATTTTCAGTAGAAGCCCAGGGAGATAAGCTCCAAAGTTAAAATGAATTTACATTAAAGAAATACATGAAAATAACAGAGTAAAAGAAAACATTATAACTGGTGACATAGTTATAAAGTGTAAAAATGCAGTAAGTAGAACATAAATGGTAAAAATATTGTTACAAAAATATTGTTACAAGTGACATTCTGAGAGAATACTAGCATAATGTACAGTAATTGAGGATAAAGGAAAAAAAAAATAGCAGTTATGTAAGTACATTTAGTGGTATGACATGGAAAGAATATATATAAAAAAGACACAATTGATATATATATATATATATATATATATATATATATATATATATATATATAGATAGATAGATAGATAGTAAGAAGGAAAAATAGATCAGTGGGTGTAAATAAGAAGTAGATTTAGGGTTATAAAGGTCTAGAATGTAGTCAGGTGTCAAGAGCTAGAGTTAGTCGGGATTAGTACCGGGGCATAGCCATTGTGATTTGAGGTAGAGCTTAAGTTTCTTTTTAAAGAGAGATTTAGAGGGAATAGTAGAATGTTCAGAGGGAAGCATGTTCCTTAGGGACTTTAGGTTGTGGTAGGGGTAAATAAGAGTAGATAGTGTAGGTGTTTTGTCAGGTTGATATAGAATTTGATGGGCTATGGCTAGTTGATTAATTTTTAGTTGCTGCTGAAATTCAAGCCAGCCTAGTTGCTTTAGATTAGTACAGTGGTGGGTTCTGTAAGGATTACCTGTAGCAAATCTGGCTATGTTGTGGTAGGAGTGTTCTAATTTCAAAAGATTCTTTTTTGATAAGTTAGTAAATATGGGTGAGGCATAGAGGAGGGGAGAGATAAGGTGGGAGTGGGCAATAGCTATCCTAGAATCTGGAGTGAGGAAAGGTTTGATTCTGTAAAGAGAGCCTATTTTTTATTAATAGTTTTCAAAGTGTTGCTTATATGGGTATCGAAGTTAAGGTTGTTGTCAATGGTAATGCCTAGTAGTTTGGTAGTAGGATCTTGTGATACAGGTGTGCCATTTTTAGAAGTTATTGTAAAGTCTATATGGGGAGATTTACTGGAAGGTGTGAAGAGAAGGAGTTTAGTTTTTTTTGGGTTAAGTAGGAGACAGCGTTGTGAAAACCATTCTTATACAGAATTAAATATGTGTTGTGTAAGGGAGTGAAGATCTGATACAGATGTGGCTGAGCAGATTAGTGTAGAATCGTCTGCGTATTGTATGCATGTAGCTTGGGGAGCAACTTGGTGGAGGTCATTGATAAATAAAGAAAATAGGAGGGGACCCAGTATTGACCCTTGGGGGACTCCAGTGTTGACAGGTAGCTGGGAGGATAGACTGGAGTTCCAGAGTACTGCTTGATGTCTGTTATTTAAGTAGGATTTGAAACAGTTAATAAGTTGGATTTCTAGTGACAAAGATTGAAGAATGTGTGTGAGTATTTGGTGGTTGACCATGTCAAAAGCCTTGGACAGGTCTAAGAAAAGTGCAGAGGAAAGGGTGTTATGGTTATGATTTTTGTTGATTGTGTCTGTAAAGGAGAGGAGGGCAGTGGTGGTACTGTGGGAAGGTCTAAAACCATGTTGGGTATTAGAGAGTAAGTTATTTTGGAGAAGATGGTCAAGCAGTTGCTTGTGTATACGTCTTTCCATAATCTTAGATAAGGGAGAGAGTAGTGCTATAGGGCGGTAGTTAGAGATTTCAGTAGAATTTCCACCCTTATGAAGAGGAATAATATGGGAGACTTTCCAAAGTTTAGGGACATATCCCTCAGTGATGGTTCTGTTGATCAGTATGGAAATTGGGTAGGCTATGGATTTGGCTGCTAATTGCAAGTATTCTGCGGGTAGTAGGTCAGCAGAGGGAGTACATGGTTTGCGTTTTTTGATAAGGGAGAGAATATAAGTTGTTGGGACAGGTTGGAAAAGAAATGGGGGAGGTGGGTTTAAGTTGCCATTAGATATAGTTGTGTTTTTGCTAGAGAGTTAACTGGCTCGGGTTTGAATTGTTTCGGTGAAAAAGGAATTAAAGTCATTAAATAAATAAATAATAAATAAATTAATTAGCAATTTGTTTGGGATTCTTTATGTCAGAGCTTGTGGGTTGGGTGTGATAGGTTTACTTGGCTGTAGTAACTGATTTATGTTTGCCCAGAACTTTTGTGGGTTATTTTGGTGAGTTTGCTGAGATTTCAGGTAATAGTTTTTTTTTTATCGGTCATTATTGCCTTTTTGGCCTCATTTCTCAGTTATTTGTAGTGTTGGTAATCTGTTGTGTTTTTAGTTAAGCGAGATTTGTTCCAGATTTTATTTCTGAGACAGATTTTTTGCTTAGTTTCTTTTGAGAGCCAAGGGGCAGATTTAGTTCTAATTCTAATAGAGTGAGTGGGGGCATGGTAGTTGAGTATGACCAGAAAGTTAGCATTAAAGAAATCTACAGCTTCATCAAGAGAAAGGTGTTTTAAGGGGGACCAGTTACATGCATTCAGTTCACTTTGAAATAGCTCCAAGTTGAAGTTTTTTTGGTTCTGATTGTTCTAGTTATGTTTTGGGTAGGTGGGTTGGTTTTGAGCCTGATAATGTAAGTTAATAAGTGATCACTTATATCATCAGGGAGGGTTTCTGTTTCATAAGTATGGCATTGACTGTTGGTGAGTATCCAGTCTAAGGTACTTTCTTTTTTGTTAGTTTTATTTATTCTACTGGAGGAGGTGATAGATTGAGAAAATCCATAGAGGTTAATATGGCTAGTAGGGTGTTTGTTGTTGCAAGATTGCCAATCAATGTTTACGTCACCTAGGATAATTGTTTCTTGGGGTAAGTTTAGTGATAGCCAACATAGGATGTTTTCGATGGTAGAAATATTATTTCCTGGGGGGACATAGATGCAGATAATATAAATAGATTTGACTGAGTTTAGTTTAAGTTTGGTAATAAGAATTTCAGCATTAGAGTCCTGAGGAGGTTTATGGCGGAAAGTGGTTATTTGAAGGCTAGATTTAAATAAGACAGCTACTCCACCACCATTTTTAGGTACCCTGTCAAGACGCAAGATATTATAGCCAGGAGGGATGATTTCAGTGTCTTTTGTTGACGGTTTTAACCAGGTTTTTGTTAGACAAATAATATCAAAGGAATACATTTCTAAGAGAGCATGGAGTTGTGTTGTTTTGTTATTAACACTACGTATGTTGAAGTTAGCTATTGAGAGTGAGTTGTTAAGTTTTTTAAGTAGGGGGTTAGCAGTGGGGTTTAGGTTAAAGGTCTGATTTATAGAGGAGCTAATTGGACCTGGGTTTGGGTGAATATCGCCATCATTTAGTGAGAGTAGTAATGTTAGATATGCAGTGTTTGTATATTTACTTTGAGGAAGGGGTAGTCTTTTAGGATTTAGGTGAATATATTTTATGTGGGTTATCCTATGATATTTAGATAAAAGATAGCTAGGTGTGGAAGTAATGTTGATGTGATGGTATTGGTAGGTAGGAATTGAAGAGGTAGATTGTTTAGTTGGGTTGGGAAGGTGTGATAGTAGTGGGTGTTCGTAGGAGGTTATAAGGTGTGCTAATATTAAAGGGGGAAGAAGTGAGAACATGAGTAAGGTATGTTTGAGTACTAGGGTGGGGAGTTTATACATTGTAAAGGTGGATATTAAGTTCTAGTTACTAGTACAAATGCAGTGGGTGTGGTATTGCAAGACAAAGGTAATGGTGGTTGTGAGAGGGAGTGGTTAAGAAAGAAATATGGAGGGAAAAGAGAAGATTGGTTAGTGGTGGTGAGGTTGTAATTGGAGGAAAAGGTGAGGGGGTGTGGCTAGGTAGGTAGAAATGTAGAGGCACTGGGGGTGGGTTGGATTTGGGGTAGGGTAGGGGAGCGGAGTGAGCCCGCAGGGCGAATGGAGCGGGTAGAGACAAAGGAAGAGAAGTTAGCAAGGAAACAATCAGGAATGCAGGTAACTACAGGTTGGAAGGCAGGATATGAGTGGAGAAGATTTAAGATAGAGGGGGAGTCTAGGGAAAAGACTGCTAGAGGAGTACAAATTGAAAAGGCACCATGTAAGTATGAATAGGAACAGGCAAGAAGCTTAGTAAATAGATAGAGTTTAGAAAAATAGCACAGGGAGAGAGGGACTGATAGATGGATGGGAGAAGGGTGCCCCCTAGTGGGCAGTTCTGGTATTGTAAGGGAGCTGAGTAGTGTAGGAGAGTGGAGAAAAAGAAATCTATAGTGAGAGGGGGTGAAGGTAAGTGGAAGAGGTGTGTAGGCTGTTGGGTAGATACAGAATAGGGGCAAGGCAGCTGGCTGCTCAAGCTGCCAGTGAACTTTGGAGCCCTGAAACAGGTCGTGGATAGGGTCTGCTTTACCAGGTAGATTTAGTCCATAACATACTTATTTCTTTCCTTGATAGAGGGTGCAGAAAACAGGAAACTGGAGGCTGAGGCCACAGGATTTGGATGGGGTTCTTAACACACCAGGTAGGCTGTGGTTATATCAGGAGCAGGAAAGGTTGAGCTGGGTACTTAGGGGAGAAAGGGAGATAAAATGTAGAAGAGGGAAACAGAGTTAGCAATTCAACATTTATATTCAAATAGGCAGTAATAGCTAGCAGTAACAGTCATAACATTGCAAATAGTGACTGCTAAATGAGAGGTAGGATGCATACATTTAGTCAGTCTAATCAGTTCTTAAGCACTTCTAGGCAACAGCATTCAAGAGGTATAAACAACAAATAATACAATGCAATGATACAAAATGCAAGTAAATAAGGTCAGCAGTAAAAGGGATATCAACAAGATGGGGTACCTGACAATGACTAGTAGTCTATAGGTGCATGATAAGAAATTAGATGTGGAGGTCCATACTCCCTAGGGAAATATGTGAGGCAATTAATTTATGAGAAATTACTGAGGGCAGCACAGACAGGGAGCTGCTAATATGCAGCAGGTTTGCTGCATATGAGGTCAAAAGACCTTCCCAGATATAGAGGGAGCAGGACTGACTGTGGTTTAGTGAAATGAACAAGATAAAGGGGAATTAGAGATTGCCTCCTTCAGGCAGGAGCTGCAAAGGGGTACTACTACCTACAACTAGTGCGAGCTTTTAACAAAAAAAAAGAAAAAAGGCACTACAGTATATTTTAAGCCTACACACCTGCAAATTAAAGACTAGTTGAGCTCGGCTGTGAGGATATAATACAGTTACCCGAGTCATTCAGAGTAGGCCTTAATTGTTGGCGTCATTGTAAATAGCCATGTCGGCCAAGAGCATTAATCACAATGTTGCACAGTATAATAAATCATGTGCTTTTGGATGGAGTTCTCTTTGGTGGATGGAAATACAGTAAATAACACTAAGACCAGGTTAACTGTTAGGACATGTTCAGCAGTAAAAAATATACTAAGGAAGATGCAGGGAAATATGTGACAACCCAGGTAAATGTGCGGACAGTGCTCCACGTGGGTGGAGTAATTCACAAACAGCCATTTAGCTGAAAGAACTTAAACACATTAAGCTAGGCAAACCACAATTGTATAATAGCACGAACAGCGCATGTTTGCAAAGCTACGAGTAGTCCAGACCAAGTTCTCGGTCTCACACCACGTGGGTGGCGCAGTAAACAGTCATATGTTAAAACATAAAGCCAGAGGGAAGCTAGTCTATCCACAGGGTGGAAAGACTTGAAAAGTCAATTAAATTGCCAAGTACAGAAGTAACATTACTTGAAAAGTCAATTAAATTGCCAAGTACAGAAGTAACATTAAGGATCTAGGCAAGGTATGAGGTGACAAGAACAAAAAGTGAGCAAATACACCTTTGTCGCTAAGCACAATAACAAACGTGGAGTGTTGAAAGATAAGCAAAACTAACATTCAGTCCATAGTAAGCATTTACACTGGTCGACGACCATTCGATAAACAATGCAATCGCTGTAAAAGCCAGATAGTGAAAGATAAGCAAAAATAACATTCAGTTCATAGTAAGCATTTCCACTGGTCGACGACCATTCAATAAACAATAAGAAATTCAAAGTTTTGTAACTTCAAAATTTAGAGGTAGACCCGTGCGTGTGTGTGGGTGTGTGAGTGTGTGTGTGTGTGTGTGTGTGTGTGTGTGTGTGTGTGTGTGTGTGTGTGTGTGTGTGTGTGTGTGTGTGTGTTTGTGTGTGTATGTGTGGGAAGGTCTAATTTACCTTCTGCATCAGTTTGACATAATGGATAAATACACTGCCATTCTAGTGAGGCATTTAAACAGCAGTCAGTATAATGATTTTGAGATGACACTGCAAGATCTGTACATGTTTTCAGCTTCCACCTAACCTACTTCTGAGTTCATGTGTCCAGCACTGCGTATCCTCAGCTACCCATTCATATTGTACAGAGTTCTGACAGCTGTCTATCAGTAGGCATGTGTAAGGCAAGTTTTATTCCCTGCCCCATTCTATATGGACGTTGAAGGGCAGATGCATATTGTTTATTTTCTCATGCCTCATGTAGTATAACATAAAATTCTGAACCGCTATTATAAGAGAGAAAAGGGCTGTGCAAGCCTGGGTACAATGACAGGTGAGCTCCATGTGGGTGTGTACTAGTGTGTGACAATATTAATACCTTTTCCAGTTCTCTACAGGATGCCTCCAGCTAGTGAAAAGAATTGTTATACACTACACAGTATGTCACTGTGGGAACTCGGTGTGCAGCTTTCATGCAGTGTAACCACACTGAAAATGCATACACTATGGTCTTTGTTATCAGTTCCAGACACTCCGACTTAATGGTCCTAAATTCAAGATTTATAGTTTGTTCTCTCTTCTTTTTATTTTTTCACTCACCAACCCTATTGCTAAATGCATACCTAGATAATATCTCATATGACTAAATGTCTGACTAAGGCCATATTATTTTTTTGACTGCATACCAATCAGTGAACAATAAACTCTGAAGACAGACAATCAGATTAGAAAAAAACACAGCGGCAGGTTCCCATAAAAAGTCACAATAAAACTGCAATCAGACCACGAGGAGGTTCTTCATTTAAATGTTAATCAGATAACTGGTGAAACATATACATTCCAGATGGAAACCTTGAAATCCACAAACACTATCCAGTGAAGTATATCTGAGCACCTCTGCCCACATTTGCTCCAGTGATGTCACGGATAGGAGATGATGAATCATTGGTGTGATTTCGTAATTCCTGATGTGAATGAGAGAAATGTGCTATTAAGGGTGATGTGCTGTACAGATGACTTATTATGGACAGGGGAGACAATTCTTGTTGCCAAACACTGAAACTATCACACAGTTTCCAAGGAACTGCGCATTTTCTTTGCTTTTGAAAAATCCTGACTTTCAGGCAAACAGAATCCCATTTCAGTTAGTACTCTGTAGATAATGATATAGCATTACTTCTGACATGATACCATCTGTGGCCGCAATGTGATGAAGTGGAGTTATCCTGTTCTAGAATACATTCAGAAAATTTGTTCATGGATTAACTGGCACATCGTGCACTTTGACTTTTATATAAAATTTGTGAAGCACTTAATATATTTTACTTTTGAAGATTAAAAAGTTTTAAGGAATGGATTACAGGCAGGAGGCATATGCATCGTTATAGGCTTTTACGAAAGAACTTGCTCATGTAAATGCAAATATTTACATGGTAAATTCCTTACATGATTATGTCATGCTAAATAAAAACCATAAAGAAAGATCCATTTATTGTGCCTCAGACAAAATCTGTTAAAATGTCTACCTGGCTATTACCAGATCACACAATTGTTCTTTTCCCTGAGTGATTGATTGATTGATTGATTGATTGATTGATTGATTGATTGATTGATCTTTTGATTGACTCATTTGCTGTCGAGAATAGAACACTGATCCAACTGAACTATTTTCTTACTTAGCCCAGGGTTTACAACCAAAATAAAAAAGAGGTACATGCTAATTTAAGAAATTGGCTACATAATAAAACAGCAATATAATCAAATACAGCTTGTAATTATCCAGTTGTACCTTCAAAATAATTTCTCTTATTTTATGCAGTGACATGATATTTTGAAATGTTACGTTTTTTATGTTAAACTTATGCAAGCATTCAGTGAAATTACTAACATAACATTAATCAAAATTTACCTCCGTACCTATGCAGGCATCCAGTAGAATATCATCTTAATCAGAATTTACCTCATGAAACCCCCAAATGAGTGCTTTGAGAAGTTCTTAATTCATGGGACTCCATTCATCCTATTGAGACAATAAAATACAGTTTTACAGATCTCAGGTTTGCAAAAGAGCCACAAACTACATTTTTTTATTTACATTTTGATTAATCAGGTGGAGCATTTTATCAGAGCATGACCAATTGCAGGTCCAGCCTGGGATATAAAAAATGCAACAATTATAACCAACAATGGAACATAAAGGTAATTCAGATCATTGACAAAATCGAGCGATTCTATGTACAGATTTTACATCATGTTCAGGTGTACATTTTATGAGCAGAAAAGTGGAACCAGAGAATTTGAAAGAAAGGAGTGAGAAGCAGGGTAACCTGTATGATGTAACACAGGTGATTAGTGGACAAAGTAATTGTAACTAATGATAAAGACACAGAGTCCAGGGCAATGGAGGGACTAGCAAAGGTAAGTATAAGATGACAGTCAACCAAACTATGTATATATTCACAGGAAGGCGAAACGTAGTGGTCACCAACAGACTAGTGTCACAAACCCTGAGAACACTGCTGCCTATGCAGAACTGTTCACAGAAACTCTGTACAAGCATGTTAATAGCTGCATAGAGGCAGCTGTACCTATCAGAAAGAAGTACAGAACTAACTCAAAACACAAGCCCCCCGGTGGAATCACAAAATCAATAGGCTGTATAAGAGAAGGAAGAAAATCAGGGCAAAAATTAGGAGGTGCAGCACCCAGCAGGATAAAAGCACTCTCATCAAACTAAACAGACACCTCACAGGACAAATAAAGTCTACCAAAGACAAATTTGAGGTAGATTTGGCCTTCCAGGCCAAGGGCAGCCACAGGGCATTCTTTAGCTATGTCAGCAACCTCAAAGGCAATACACAATGGTGTGCAGACCTCATTGTAAATGGAGCCCCCTATACTGTGCCAGGAGACACAGCAAACCTACTGGCCAACATATTCAACTCCAACTTCATCACTTTCTCCCTTCAAACTTCCCTCAGGAAATACCATTACATATAACTCTCCCTGCTATCACTAGGAACAGGTCCTTAATGCTCTCTAAGACCAAGAACACTGCATCAGTGGGCCCAGAAAATATCCCAGGATGCCTTCTAAATAGCATGAAGCCTGACCTATATGGCCCTCTGGAATTGCTATTTAGCTGTAGCCTCTAAACAGGGTTCATACCTCATGAATGGAGAACAGCTACAGTCATTCCTCTGCACAAAGGTGGGCTATCTACAGACCCTAGAAACTACAGACCAATAAGTCTCACTAGTCTTACATGCAAGCCATGGAAAGAATTATCATGGAAATGATCAATAATGATATAGTAAACCTCCAGACACTGGACCCAAACCTATATGGTTTAATCAAGGGCAGGTCATGCCAACTCAGCATGGTGGACTTCTTTGAGAAGGTCATTAAAATAATGGATGAGGTCAAAATCATTTACACTGCCTACCTTGACTTGGCTAAGGCATTTGATATAATACCCCACTCGGGCATTGTTGACAAACTCAAGAGGTTAGGTACAAACCCATATGTCACCTGGTGGGTAGCCAACTGGCTCACAGACAGGACCCAGGAAGTTAGAATTGGGGAGTCCACCTCTACAAAGAGACCAGTCACAAGTGGAGTCCCTCAGGGGTCAGATCTTTTTGGCATTTATTTCTCTGAAGTCAAGGATGATGTCAGTGGTCTCTGGCTGACTAAATTTGCAGTTAATTGCAAATTAAGAGCTGTCATTGAATCTCACATTGACACAAATGGTCTCCAGGAGGGGCTGACACAGACAAACAACTGGTGTCGGAGCCATGTACCAAAACTAAGTGTCAGGAAATACATAATAGTATTCTTCAGGAAGCCATCCATCCCTGGTGACTATCAGATTGACAACACACCCTTCGAGTCGACCTAGTAGTGTCAGGGACTTACATAGATGGCAATCTAACCTTTGACCATCACATGTTTACAGTAATGAGGAACTCATTCTATGCTGTGCAATGTATAAACAAAGGTCCAAGAAAGTCATTGTTCCACTGTATTCAGCATACATCAGACCTATTACTGAGTACAATTCCCCTTTCCTATTTACCTACCCAGGCATATCCGATAATTGGAACATCCACAAAGGTTCCTCAAAAAAAGAATAGGGGATGTAAGTATAATGTCCTTTGCAGACAGCCTCTAGGGCCTCTCCCTGTATTCTGTCTCCTATAGGCTGTTGAGTGGAGATCTATGCCTGGCATAGAGGACATTGTCAGACCCCACTCTGATGGACCACCTTCATATCCACAAAACACACAGCACAAAAATTACCCATACTAAAGACTTAAACGTTGCCTGTGATATAAATAGAACCTGCTGGAGAGACAGGTATGTATCCCAGAGACTACCCTGTCTATGGAACAGGCTCCCTATCCATGTGAAGCACAGTTCCTCCCTAAACCAGTTCAAGTGCAACTTGGACAACTGGATGGGGAACAGGAAATTCATCCCTGGTTTTGCACTTATGTCTCTAATGGACACATGCAATCTGTAAATGGGTCATCTCCCAGGCCCCAGCTTGTAAATGTTTCATCTCCCAAACCCCTGCTTACATTTACCAAGGGTAGCAGAACTTGTCAGAGATTTGGGAGGCATGGCTAGGCTTAAAAAGGCCTATGTGGTCATTGCCCTAGTAAATACCTATGAACACGCACACACACACACACACACACACACACACACACACACACACACACACACACACAGACACACACATGCACATGTACACACCCGCACACACGCACACACATGCACGCACACACACACACACACACACACACACACACACACACACACACACACACACACACACACACGCACACACACACACGCAAACACACATGCACATGTAGACACCCACACACACGCACTCATACGCGCACACACACACACACACAGCACACACACACACACACACACACACACACACACACACACACACACACACACACACACACACACACACAGCCAAGATGGGAAAGACTGTTAAATTATCCCCCTGTGAAATAAATCCAGATAAGCCTGTTAAAAATAATGGCAAATTGAACTAGAGGCAAATCATTGTTATAGCAATACAAAAATGAAAGAGATTCATGAGTAAAAGAGACAAGACCCGGCTTAGAAGAAAAATCCCATACCCAGCCTGCCTTTACCATTATAACTACAGTGTGAAAATGTTTATGGTTTAAGGTTAGGGTAAGGGCTAGGGAAAAGGATAGATTTACTCCCTCAAAAGCAGTATCTCTTGTCCTTCAACAACTCCTACAAGTAACGTGACAGACAAAGCAATCTACTTGCTTTAAAACATGGGATAATAGCCTATCTGTGCTGATTTATTTTCTAAGTAATAAATCTCAAGTGTAGTTTTAAACTTTTTCTGGTCATAAGTGAGCATCTGTGCTCGGACTCTGAAGTTCCGGCTGAATCTTTCCGGAATGATCTTCCTTCCAGTTCCAACTCTTTTACTCTCCAAGCATCATTGTGTTGCCTCCTTCTATTCCTCTGCTGAAGTACTTCAAATGTTATTGAACATTTTCCTGTTTTAGTTAAGAAAATCAATCAGCTTCTCATGTGAAAAAAACAAAAAAATTGGAAAAAAATTAGACTCACATCATATCAGTATGAGCAGACCTGTAGGACATTGCTGAATGCAGTACTGTCATAGGCATCCATATGCACCACATAATTTGTCAATATGAGAGTCAAGAGTAGGATTAGGGAATTCAGTTCATGACCCATGGATTTGCCACTCTTTATGAAATCCATTCCCAAAAACCTGCAGCACAATATCTATCTATCTATCTATCTATCTATCTATCTATCTATCTATCTATCTATCTATCTATCTATCTATCTGTCTACCCATCTAGCTATCTAGCTATCTATCTGCCTATCTGGATGCAGGTACACTTCACTCTGTTGAATTGTTAGTTTGTCAACAGAGTGAAATACATGGGGAATTGGAGTGCCCTCATTACTGAGCGCCACCTATGTGAAAAGAATGCTGACCCCATGCACATGGGTAAAAGTGTGGGTTTGGGATTTTAATGCCAATATTTTGGTATATCTGAATGTTTTAGAATTAAAATCCTAAATCCAACCTAATCTTATCCTTATAACTACAGTGTGTGGGTGTTTGTGGGTTAAGATTAGGGTAGGAGCTAGGGGAAGGAGACAGAGCTGACACTGTACACATGTGTTGCTGCATGTAATACATATCTGGGTATAGTGGTCTTGTATAGTGATAATGTTATGAAAAGGGGTTTTCTAAGACAAGGTGAAGGGGTTAGGGTTAGGGGCAGGGACAGGGTGTATTAATATTCCCTCTGCACATCATTACTGACGCATGCCAACCCTAACCATGACCTGCACCTAACCCCAGTCCTATATTTTACCTTCAATTCATAGATTCATAGATTCATTGATTCATAGAAAAATTTTACAGAAAGCATAATGATGTCCTACATCCAAATAGGACATTGAGGGCCAGGTGTTTATAAGCTTCCTTTGTCTTTAAGGGATATAGGTTCCAGGCCTGGAGTAAATTTCCTAGTCCCCATCCCAGTGGGTGCTGGTGACTTCAAATCAAAGGGTGGGGGGGGCTGAAGCAAGATATTATAGCCAGGAGGGATGATTTCAGTGTCTTTTCTTGATGGTTTTAACTAGGTTTCATACAGATACTCTCCCCCCACTCTACCTTGGCAGATGGGGACATTCACCCAAACCCAGGGCCCTTCCCTACTTCATCAGACATTATACCAACCACACTAAACTCTTCCTCACTGATACCAACCTCCAACACTAATACCCTACTCATAGGGCATCTTAACATACGAAGTGTCAATAACAAAATCACCCATCTCCACTCCCTTCTCGAACACCACTCCTTTGATATTCTCTGTTTAACTGAAACCTGGTTAAAACCCTTCACTACAGACAATGAAATCACTCCCCCAGGTTACAACATCTTAAGACTCGACTGCAAAACTAAAAAAGGCGGAGGAGTAGCTCTTTTATTCAAAAATGAACTCAATGTAACATTAGTACCCTTTGACAACCTGGACATTAGCAAGTCTGAAATTCTTATCTCAAAGCTTCAACTTAACCCTAAACAATCTATCTATATTATCTGTATTTATCTACCACCAGGCAACAACGTTACTACCTTAGAAAATATCCTCAGTTGGACCACCTCCACCCACCCACAAGAAACCATAATACTAGGAGACCTTAACCTAGACTGGACCTCTTTTAACACTAATAACCCAACCTCCCATATCAACCTCCATGGCTTTACACAGACAATAAACACCCCTACTAGGATAAACAAACCTAATAACAAAGAAAGTATTATTGATTGGATTCTCGTGAATAAACCTCTACTAAAATATAAGTCTGGAACATTACCTGATGACTTTAGTGATCACAATTTAACTTATATTATAAGACAGAAAAATGCCCATTACAATACTCCAATCTTTAGAACCCTACGCAATCTCAAACATTTCAACACTATTCAATTTAAAACTGAACTAAATGCCTGTAACTGGAACCCAGTAAAGACACTGCCTCTTGAAGAAGCTGTCCAATACTTTAACACCACATTCCTAACAATTCTAGATTACCATGCTCCTAAACGCTCCATCCAAATTAAATCTAAACCTGCCCCTTGGCTATCTAATGACACTAGACAAAAAATGTTACTTAGAAATAAAGCATGGAAAAAATGGCGAACTAGCAAATCTCCTATAGACCAACAGACTTTCAGGCACCTAAGAAACACTACCAAAAAAGCCATCTTCACTGATAAAAGGAGTTACTTTAGTAACCTCCAGCAAGCCAATCACAACAACCCTCAAAAATTCTGGTCAACCCTAAATAGACTTCTTCACCCTGGACAGACTTCCACTCCATCCCCATCTGGGTCTGAAAAGAATTCTGCCCTTGATATAGCCAATACTTTCAACTCTTTCTTTACTGACACTATGAATGCCTTGGCCTCTCATCTCTCTAGTGACAACACTAACATCCCTGACCTTGTATCCCTCAAACTACCAACCTTTAGGCTTCTACCCATCTCTACCTCCTTTATACAGAAATGTATCCATAAACTCAAACCATGCTCCCCTTCAGCAGACCAACTTCCATCTGAATTCCTTCAAAAAGCAGCCTCCAAAATAGCCTATCCCATATCTATTCTCATTAATAGAACTATAAGTGAAGAAACCATACCTGACATCTGGAAAATCTCACACATCATACCCTTACACAAAGGAGGTAACTCCTATGATTACTCCAACTACAGACCCATAGCTCTCTTGTCCCCACTCGCTAAGGTCATGGAAAAATGTGTTCACCAGCAGTTAATGAACCACCTAATAAAAAACAACATTCTTACTAATTGTCAACATGGCTTTAGGCCTTTTCATAGCACAACCACCGCTCTCCTCTCCTTTACTGACCTTATTAACAAGAATCGTAATAATAACATCCTATCTTCAGCTCTCTTTATCGACCTATCCAAAGCCTTTGACATGGTTAATCACTCTCTCCTTATACAAATTCTCAAATCTCTTTCCTTAGAATCTAAAGCTGTCCACTGGTTCACTTCCTATCTCTCTAATAGGAAACAAGCCGTTCTCTGGGATAAGAAACTATCATCTCTTCTACCTATCTCTCTTGGGGTCCCCCAAGGCTCTATCCTTGGACCCCTTCTTTTCTCCCTCTTTATAAATGACCTACAAGCAGCTATTCCCCAGGCTACATGCATACAATACGCTGATGACTCCACACTAATTTGCTCTGCTAAATCCATTGCTGAACTCCAAACTAATACTCAAGATATATTCTCCAAAGTCGAAACTTGGTTCCTAAAACGTTGCCTACTCCTTAACGCAAAAAAAACCAAACTCCTACTCTTTAAGCCTACTAATAGATCCCCTGCACTAGATTTCACTATCTTATCTAATAATGGAACCATTATATCACCTGAATCCACTACCAAACTGCTAGGTGTCACAATTGACAACAACCTTACCTTTGACTGTCACATTAATAATACCATTAAAAATGTAAACAGGAAACTCGGCTCTATCGAATTAGGACTTTCTTAACCTCCCCAGCCAAAGCTACTCTTGCCCACTCTCATCTCATCTCTACTCTTCTCTATGCCTCACCAATCTACACTAACCTCAAAAAAAACAATCTTCACAAACTGTCAACCACCTACAATAACATAGCTAGATTTGTTACTGGGAAGCCTTTTAGAACACATCACTGTTTGAATCTGCAGCAACTTAACTGGCTTGAACTGTCTAACATGCTACTTCTTTCCCAACTTACAGTTGTCCATAGAGCTCTCTACCAAAGTCAAAATACACCTGCACTTTCTAACCTCTTAACCACATATTCTAATCTAAACTCCCTCCGCTCATCAAAAAAACTGCTAGTTTCCTTAACAAAATCTAATAACCTAGCTGGTGACTCCCTCTTCTCAAATGCCTTGGGTAAACACTGGAAT
>NC_056742.1:504010191-504025191 GCF_019279795.1 Protopterus annectens
AGATGTCATGCAATTGAATGTTTATTTCCTAATTTAAAAGATAAGTAAGTAAGACAGCTTTCAAAATATTTTCCTAATACAAATGTTAAACTAACTGGCCAATAATTCTGCATATCCAATTTACTGCCAGTCTTAGTATAGGGGTAACTAGTGATTGTTCCATGAAGCTGGAATTGTAACTGCTGATAAACATGTATTGAATAGGATATACAGTAATGGTTCTAAGTTGTCCAACAACTTCACAAGTAATAATGCAGACATATAATCAGGACCCATAGTAAAATATTTATTAATCATCTGAAGTGTCAATCTCAAGATTTCATGAGTTATCAAAGGACATGATCTTGTTTCAGTTTCATCCAAAAGAAATTCTGTGTGAATGTTAACTGTATAATCTGGATGATTGTTAATAAAACACAATTAAAGATGTCAGCAATAGTTTTATGTTCCCTTATAAAAATATTTTTTACTTCAGTAGAATTTAATGGTGGAGCTTTATTCCTAACAAATTATTACCAATAAAATTCAAATATGTATAAATATGTTTTCTTGTTATTAGTGTCCTCTGTCAGTTTGTTCTTGTATACCTGCTTTTGAAATTTAATTGAATGTTTCAGCTCATTACTACATTTATTTAATTTACTCTTACTAAACCTAACCTAACAGGATGCTTTTTATAATGTAACCATAGTTTTTACTTCTTATTTAACTTACAAAGACTTATAATCTACCAAAAAGGAAGATTTTTCTTTTTTAGTAAGTGATAACAGTCAGATGACAATCTTATTTATACAAGTTTTAGATGATCATAGCCTATAACAGCATCGTTATATATATATCTTTCCAGAAAATGTATACCCAAGATTTATCTTTAGATCAAATTCTAATGAAACTTGATCTGAAGTTCCAAAGGAAGACACAGTATATTACCAATCAAATCTGGAATATCTATAGGAAAACGATCTAGTATAGTATTTCCTCTAGTAGCATTCAAATTTATTTGGGAAATACCATGGGAGGTGAAGATATTTAACAATCCCTTAGTGTAGTAATGACTCACTGTCAAATTAACCCAGTTACCACCTAGGCAATTAACGTCTCCAAAGTAAAATTGTACTACTCATATACAATATGCTAACTCTCATAAAAACTTGCAATGCTTAACAGCATTCTGACTAGGAGATCTATAAAATAATGCTAGTATAACAAGTTTCTCAAAATCATTTTAAACTGAACAGTTACACATTCAGTTTTATCACCCACTTCAGATAAACTGGAATCAAGAGAATTATGTAACTATAAAGTCATCCCTACACCTAGGAATTTTTCTTTAAACATTCAGATTTTATATATTCTGGTATACGCTGAGTTCTAAGTTTCCATTAACACAATAATTTTATATTCCTCTATGGCTACTACACTCTTTAATTCAGCTCCCTTTATCCACAGCTCTGTGCATTTATCAGACAACATATTAATGCTTTATTAAATTGTCTGACTTAATTGTGACACATACTTTGAGCTTTGAGGATTCTAAAAAAACCTTAACATGATCCAAAAAATACCAGTATAACTAGTTGATCCATATTATCTTAAATGAAACTTGTCATATGCAACCAAAACAAATTATTTACAACATGATATTAACGGAGTATTATACAGTAACAAATAATCGTCTTAGCCGATTATTAAATAAGCACTACGCATTTGAATGCTGATTACTACTCAAACAGGGAGAGGGGATAACCTCACTCGGGATGATTTTCACACCAGTTATGTCTAAACTCTCAATCATTTCTAAAACAGCATATTCTTCATATTATTCAAACGAGTAAATAGGAGATCATTTATACCAACTTGTACAATAATACGTGTATACTTAGTTCTAACGTTTAATATCCTTGACCACAGATTGCTATGATCTAATAACTTCAGCCCTGACAATGATTAAACAGTAACGTTTTCCTTGTCAAGATTACTTAATGATTTCCCTGATGGCCTAAGAGTTGAGTCCCCAGTTATCAAGACTTCTTTATGTATATCTCCATCTACAATATCATATTTTGGGTTTTTATACTTAATTAAAAACAACAAATCAAAGTTCACTATATGTTTTCATCTTAAAGCTCTTTTTTTTAGATTGCTTGTTACTTGAAAACCTTTGCCACCCATCATTAATGTTATTATTTAATGTGATTGTATTTTTAATATTTTCCTTGTGAATTGTCACTTTTAGATATAATATCCTCGCATGCTCCAGTTCATTAAGTACGATATTTGTATTCCCATTTTGAGTAACACTTTCTATTTTCTTATTTGCAGTGGTGATGGACAGGTTGACAGATGAGATCAGACAGGAGGCCCCGTGGACTATGATGTTTGCAGATGACATTGTGATCTGTAGAGAGAGTAGGAATCAGGTTGAAGAGACTCTGGAGAGGTGGAGATATGCTCTAGAGAGGAGAGGAATGAAGGTCAGCAGGGCTATGACAGAATATATGTGTGTAAATGAGAGGGAGGGTAGAGGAATGGTGAGGATGCAGGGAGTAGAGTTGGTAAAGGTGGATGAGTTTAAGTACTTGGGATCAACAGTTCAGAGTAATGGTGAATGTGGAAGTGAGGTGAAAAAGAGAGTACAGGCAGGGTGGAATGGGTGGAGAAGAGTGTCAGGAGTGATTTGTCAAAGATGGGTACCAGTAAGAGTGAAAGGGAAGGTCTACAAGAGGGTAGTGAGACCAGCTATGTAATATGGGTTGGAGACAGTGGCATTGACAACAAGGCAGGAGTCAGAGCTGGATGTGGCAGAGTTAAAGATGTTAAGATTTGCACTTGGTGTGACTAGGATGGATAGGATTAGGAATCAGTATATTAGAGGGTCAGCTCATGTTGGACAGTTTGGAGACAAAGCAAGAGAGATGAGATTGCATTGGTTTGGACATGTGCTGAGGAGAGATGCTGGGTATATTGGGAAAAAGATACTAAGGATGGAGCTGCCAGGTAATGGGAAAAGAGGAAGGCCTAAGATAAGGTTTATGGATGTGGTGAGAGAGGACATGCAGGCAGTTGGTGTGACAGAGCAAGATGCAGAGGATAGGAAGAAATGGAAAGAGATGATCCACTGTGGCGACCCCTAACGGGAAAAGCTGAAAGATGATGATCAGTAACATTTTCTATATCTTAACTAACCATTTTAACTTTGATAATCATTTCTTGTTTGTTACAATTGAAATCGGTCATACCAACATTGTGTAAAAAATGTTACAACAACAGAATTCACTAACAAGTGAACTAAATCCTACTTTGTCTGTAATAGAGCCATTATTCAAATTTGTACTATCAATTGATGAAAGGTCATCATCCTGAGCTGATTAAGTATCTCCCACACCTAATTTATTTGATCTACCTAAACCTGATTTCAATTTAGTATCACCCCTCTTTCTCTTATTGTGTGTCCACTGACTGCCTTTCTTTGTTTTTATGGATTTGATAACACTAATGATAGGAACTTAATTCCCACTCACTTTATTCCTGTCTTCATAAATGTCAGCTAAATGGACACCTAAAGAATCAGAAGTTCTTTGTTTAGTTTTATGCAAAAGTATTTATGTCTCCACTAATAAAAAATTATTTCTTGTGTTGTCAGAAATGGGAACTATAACCATATGTTTAACATCTTTCACCCATTGTATCACATACTCTGTTACTGACTCAACAGTCATACCATTACTAGACTGCCAATTCATTTGTTTGTCCAGTTTCTTACTATGCATTATAGTACTGAGCTCATTAAACTTAGAACAATTGTTACAAACAGAGCATAATGAAGACTCCTATTTTATATGCACGCCACATCCTGAGCACATAGCTAGATATTCACTGTTTAACAAATCGTCTAAAATATATTTATTTATTTGACATTTGTTCACCGGGAAAGTCCAGCTGGGCCATAAGAAATCAATTTTCAGTGAGGCCCGGGGAGAAAAGCTCCACAAAAAGTTAAACAAAAAGATAAATAATAGTAGTATAAGCAAAGGCATTCACTTGACAGTGGCAAAAAATAACTAACTAACTAAATAAATAAATAATTCACCTTATCAGCAATATAAATATAACAAAAAAGTACCTACATAGTATAGTTGCATTATTTTACATGTAGTGACTATGCTATTCATGGCAGAAATTACTAGAGCAGTATTAAGAAGAATATGAAGTAGTAGAGAAGGCAGTTTAGGAAATTAAGTATGGAAGGGATGTTGTAGTAGTAGGGACATAGAAGAAGAGAAGTAGGATAAAAGAAATAGTATATTAGCTTAAGAGTTAAGAGAATAACAGAGGATGAAACTGAGGTTAAAATAAGGTGATTAAAGCAGACGGCGCTATTAAAGCAGGCAGTGTTATTAAAGCAGACAGCATTATTAAAGCAGGCAGTGTTATTAAAGCAGACAGCGTTATTAAAGCAGACAGCATTATTAAAGCAGGCAGTGTTATTAAAGCAGACAGCGTTATTAAAGCAGACAGCATTATTAAAGCAGACAGCGTTATTAAAGCAGATGGCGTTATTAAAGCAGACGGCATTATTAAAGCAGACAGCGTTATTAAAGCAGATGGCGTTATTAAAGCAGACGGCATTATTAAAGCAGACAGCGTTATTAAAGCAGACAGCATTATTAAAGCAGACAACGTTATTAAAGCAGACAGCGTTTTTAAAGCAGACAGCGTTATTAAAGCAGACAATGTTATTAAAGCAGACGGCGTTATTAAAGCAGACAGCATTATTAAAGCAGACGGCGTTATTAAAGCAGACGTTATTAAAGCAGACGGCGTTATTAAAGCAGACAACATTATTAAAGCAGACGGCATTATTAAAGCAGACAGTGTTATTAAAGCAGACAGTGTTATTAAAGCAGACAACGTTATTAAAGCAGACAGCGTTATTAAAGCAGACAACGTTATTAAAGCAGACGGCATTATTAAAGCAGATGGCGTTATTAAAGCAGACGGCATTATTAAAGCAGATGGCATTATTAAAGCAGACAATGTTATTAAAGCAGACGGCGTTATTAAAGCAGACAGCATTATTAAAGCAGACGGCGTTATTAAAGCAGACGTTATTAAAGCAGACGGCGTTATTAAAGCAGACAACATTATTAAAGCAGACGGCATTATTAAAGCAGACAGCATTATTAAAGCAGACGGCGTTATTAAAGCAGACGTTATTAAAGCAGACAGCGTTATTAAAGCAGACGGCATTATTAAAGCAGACAGCATTATTAAAGCAGACAGCATTATTAAAGCAGACGGCGTTATTAAAGCAGACAGCGTTATTAAAGCAGACAGCGTTATTAAAGCAGACAACGTTATTAAAGCAGACAACGTTATTAAAGCAGACAGCATTATTACTACTATCATATTACCTTATTTCAAAACTGCAATCTTTCTCTGTGATCACAAACGACTTAATGACTGTACTGTTACTACTGTTCTCACAAAAAAAAAAAAAAAAATTTCTTTTACAAGTTTGTATATACACTAATATGTATGAAATGACCTGAAGGGAGTGTAGTTTTAAAAAGAATTAATGCCTTTCTCAATACGTAGATAGCACTATATGTTTTTATTACTTGATCTAGACTAATAAGTATGCATGGTAGCTCACTGTCTATGTCTCAGCCATTTATTGTAAATGTTCAATTTCTATAACCTTGTTTTAATCTGTGGAGCTTTTCTCCCCGGGCCTCCACTGAAAATGGAAATTATCCAGCTGGACTAGCCCGGTCAACAAATGTAAAATAAAATAAAATAAAAATAAATAAAAATATTAAAGCAGACAGTGTTATTAAAGCAGATGGCATTGTTAAAGCAGACAGCGTTATTAAAGCAGACAGCATTATTAAAGCAGACAGCGTTATTAAAGCAGTCGGCGTTATTAAAGCAGACAGCGTTATTAAAGCAGACGGCATTATTAAAGCAGACAGCATTATTAAAAGCAGATGGCGTTATTAAAGCAGACAGCATTATTAAAAGCAGATGGCGTTATTAAAGCAGACAGCATTATTAAAGCAGACAGTGTTATTAAAGCAGATGACATTGTTAAAGCAGACAGCGTTATTAAAGCAGACAGCGTTATTAAAGCAGATAGCATTATTAAAGTAGACAGCATTATTAAAGCAGACGGCGTTATTAAAGCAGACAGCGTTTTTAAAGCAGACAGCGTTATTAAAGCAGACAACGTTATTAAAGCAGACGGCGTTATTAAAGCAGATGGCGTTATTAAAGCAGACAGCATTATTAAAGCAGACAGCGTTTTTAAAGCAGATAACGTTATTAATGTAGACAACATTATTAAAGCAGACAGCGTTATTAAAACAGACAACATTATTAAAGCAGATGGCGTTATTAAAGGAGTCGGCGTTATAAAAGCAGACAGCATTATTAAAGCAGACAGTGTTATTAAAGCAGATGGCATTATTAAAGGAGACGGCGTTATTAAAGCAGACTGCATTATTAAAGGAGACGGCGTTATTAAAGCAGACGGCGTTACTAAAGCAGATAGTGTTATTAAAGTAGATGGCATTAATAATATGAATGGAAGGAGGAAGAAGTGCGAAGACATCTGATTTATCAGCCTGGGGATGACCAGGAGCATGTACAGGATTTAAAAATGTGTTCCTTAAGTATAATTTTGAAAGTTGTGAGACTGTAGTTGGATCTTAAAGATAAGGGGAGGGTGTTCCAGATTTTAGCTATGGAGAAGAAGTATAAGTTTATACCGACTGATTTCATTCGGTGATGCTCTTGTATAAGCTGTTTATTTTCTGACCTAAGAGGTCTGTTCGGAATGTATGAGTTGAAGATTGTATTTAAGGCCGGGCAGGACATAGGTGAATTAATGATTTTATGTGCTGTGATTTGATGAATGTAGGTAAGATGAAGTGGAAGTTCAAGCCAACTGAGATTGTGGAGGGTATGCAGTGATGACATGAGTACTTTGCATTGATGCCAAACTTAGCAATTTTGTTATAGCAAGATTCGAGCTTAGATTTTAGGCAGGTTTGTAGGTTATTGAGAACTGGGGCTCCATATAAAAAAGAATATGAATATGAATATAAATTCAATTACTCCATTTCATAGAAGTGAGTACGAATATTAAGACAGATGATAAACATGCACAGAGCTGTCTTTCATTCTGTAATTAAATTCAAAAATATACAAAATTAAGAAATATAAATGATATGCATACAATATAAATTCTAATAAACATCAGTTACTACTCCTATCCCTGCTTCTACAAAGTCAATGAATTGTTTAGAAACATCAGAAGTAAATTAAAAACCTTATGTACCTTTAAGCAGATGCAATAATAAACCTAACTTATACGACAACTGCATAAAGGAAGTACCAATTAGTCTATAAAAAGTGCCCATATCCCTAATGAATGTGTCACTTTTCAAATGGGTGTCATCAAAGTAGTAGTTGTATGGATGTCCATGTTTGTCAGAAGACACTATATCATACAGCTTAAGGTCGTGACTCTGGCACCATTTATTTGTATGTTTTAGATCATCCTAGAGAATCTGAAACTCAAGGAAAGTGTTTATGATTGCTCAAGGTTTGCAGTCATCTACAAACTCTGTTGTCTACAAGCTCTTAAAGTTGGCCTTGATAATAGAAATTAATTACAAAAAGAAGTGGTCCAAGGACCTTGTCTATATTATATGATCGAAGTTTCAAAACTTCGAATCTGATATGGTCGACACCATATAATCGAAGTCTTGAAATTTGCAAATGTAATAAAACACAACAACCTACAAAAACAAACTATTTACATGCTCTAAGCAGGGGGGAAAACCTCCTGCACCCCCAACACTCATGCTACTTAAATATGCCAATTCTGGGATCGCACTACAGTGCAGAAAATGGAAATCTTCCCTTTCTGCCTGTACGAAGATATCCATTAAAAGTTTCTACATTTCAGTACTTCGATCATATGGTGTCAACCATATCAGATTCAAAGTTTTGAGACTTTGATCTTCTGATATAGACCCCAAGGACCAGTCCCTGAGGGATGGATTTAGTAATTATACTTTTTGGTGACATCTTTCCTCCTAGAATTATAGACTGTGTTTTCTCAGTGAGTCAGTTTACTGTTCAGTAGGGTACATACAGGTTTACATTATGTTAGATTATTTTGTATATAATGCCAGAATGTAGGATGTGTAAAAAGCCTTCACCAGATCTAGGTAAGTAGTGTGCACTGATCTGGCTGCATTCAATGAATCAGTGACTTGTTTGTAGGAGGTAGAATCTACTTTTAGGAAACCCAACCTGACTGGTCAAGGGGTATGTTCTATAAAATGATTCTCCATATACTTACAGATAAGGCTGGAGAGGCTTATAGGTCTATGGTGACTGGACTGGGCTCAGTAATGGGTCTTCCCCTGTGGATTGGGATGACTAGAACATTCCTCTATTCCTCTGACATAAAAGGTATAGCAGTCTATATGGCTGCCTTGGTGCTGACAAGAAAATAAGCTGGCATATTGTACAGAGTCATGGAGCCAGGGCCCTTGGTCATGAAAAGGGCCAGTGGGATTTTCCCTTAGTCAAGAAAAGGGACCTCAGGACTTGCCCTTGGTCATGAAAAGTGCCCCCAGGACTTGGTTTGAGGTGATCTGGGGTGCCTGACCATACTAAATATGCAGAAGAAAGTTAATGGGAGATAAAGGTATAAAGTGAGAGCTAAATTTATCAGTTAATGTGTTAGCTAAGGTCCCTTGGGATAAGTATAGGTTGCTATTATATGTTATCTCTGTCCATTGTTGGGTATAGCATCTAAGATTTTTGACTTATTTACAGAAATCTTTGTGGACATACTTATCTTTGAAGGAATTGTTATGCATGAGTCACTCTTTCAGAGAAAACGAGAAAGTATTTTCTGTTATGACAATGTGAAATAAGGTAATTAACTAAAAATTTAAAGAAAAATAATTAAATGTGACCAGTGGTCTACTTGCTACATTCAGTTTGGGGAACATAGCATCATAACAATGAATCTTATACATATTTTAAATGAATACTTCAGTAGATTGCTTTTTTCTTTTTTCATTAACAAATTTGTAATATCTGCTTATCATACATCTAAATTATTTGCTCATGAATTTTGAACAAAGCTAGAAGTAAAAGGTAGCAAAGGTTGGAAATCAGAGACAGTTTTTAAATATTAATCAAATTTACTTGAAAAAGATAATAGAACAACAGGTTTTGCATCAACGTAAATTTTCAGGAGAATAAGAAATAAGAACATCTAATGTCTGGCATGACTGAGTGAGTGTAATTCTTAACAATTTGCCAGAGAATCAAACATTTTCCAAGGAAAAGAACAAAAATATGAAGCCAAATCAGGAACATTCTGGAAAGTTCTGCACATTTGACAGGTATGCTCCTAATCTAACAAAATTTTTACTTGCCAAAAATAACATCTCACAAATGTAGTAAATGACCTTCCCCTCTACCATTTCATGAGGTACAATGAAGCCCATTTATTGGACATTATGAAGTAGGATTATCTGTGATTTCTTCCAGAGAGAAGGGATATACTTTTCTGTATTAGAGTGGTTGAAAATGCCAATTTTATGAACTTGCCCTGTTACTTTGAAGCAAATTTAAAACTACAGAAGCTCTTAGTCTTTTCTGACTTAAAACTTGGTTCACCAGGTTTATTTACACCCTCATGAGTGTTTCACCTGCCATTTGTCAGAGAAAGAGATGCAGAGCATTATTTTTCCAAACCAGATATATTACATTGCCTTCATTATCTCCAATCACATTCCATTTGACAGTTAAATATTGAATCTTGCATTTTTATGATTTTATCTCAGAATACACAACATGGTTCCAATAGGACCACACTTAACTAACAGAAGATCAGGTTCCAATTAGGATGATGAGAGATGACATAATTACCTGACAATCTAAACCAAAGCCAAACATGACCAGCATTATAACTGCAACATGCCATGGCTTAAGCAGATAAAGGGGGCACCACCAAGCTCTCTCATGGAAGATGATATCACACACTTTGTGCAAAATAAGCTCCACAAAGGAATTTTAAATGTTAGGTGTTCTCTATCTTCCTATGAGATATCTGCTGACCATGGTAAAATGCAGGGGAAAATTACAGCCCAACCTTAGGGGAAGGATCAATGGCAGCCCATCCTATTGAACTGCAGGACTGCAGCTCCTCCAGCTGAAAATCAAAATACAAACAGATCCCAGAAACTCATGCATGTGTCTGTGGAATCTCAAATCTGGACTCCTGTTTAACCAGTCCGGATTTGGAAGAAGGCAGTAGTCTTACAGATGCCCTAGAAATCTATGCGGTTGCAGCCACATAGACTGGAAGGGGATCAGACTGTAAGGTCTGCAGTCTGTGCATGATAGAGGCTGGAAGGGTACTGGATTGCACAGTCTGCAGTCTAAGCATGATAGAGGCAGTGCAAGCATGTGTGCTTGGCATTCCTGCACAGAGAACAGGAGGAAATGGAACTACCAGCTGCTTTGGCTTATGGAGGAGGCTGGCTGCTTTTGTTAAACTGAACTGCTGCTTTGAAATGGGACTACTGGCTGCTAATCAGGACTGCTGCTTTTTGCTGAGGCTTATGAAGGAAATGGTTTTGCTTTGCTTTAAAATAGAACTGCTGCTTTTGCAATCTCATCCTCAGGTACATGTGTGTGTGTGTGTGTGTGTGTGTGTGTGTGTGTGTGTGTGTGTGTGTGTGTGTGTGTGTGTGTGTGTGTGTGTGTGTGTGTGAAATGACCTAGTTAACAATAAATGGTGGCTAGAGTAGAGAGAGAGAAACTCGGGTTCAAACCCCCAACCTTGGGTGCAGGTAGCAACAACCTGAATTCCCTACCCACCACCACTTGTGAAAAGCATTCAGATTTTTGCCTCATAGTTTTGCCCTTTGTTTCTCATAAAATTTGTGGTTTTCTGGATTTTCAGACATTTGAATTTCAGACTTCATATTCTTCAGAAAGCACATGGTAACACAAAACATTTTATTCTAACAATTTTCTAAGTTTATAAGATCAATATTTGAAAATTGTACCTATTTTTGGGGCTGTATTTCCCCATTATAGGCTTTGTGCAGGTTTTTTGTGCTAAGAGGTTGAGAGCTATGGTGAGAACTGAATTCACTAAATGATAGCCATTTAAGTTTCAGTCTTCTTGTATTTGAAAAAAAAAACAGCTGGTTTGGCATAGTGTTATGTTGCTCTGACTGTAATGCACAGGGGCCTGGGTCAAGACTTGGCAGTGAATTGCATGGTGGCAGCACAGCATTTTATTCTAGCAACTTTCCAAGGTTATACAAGCAATGTTTAAAATGTGTCCCTGGTTTTTGGGCTTTTGTCCCCCCCCCCCCCGCAATAAATTTTGGCTTTTTCCAGATTTCTTGTGCTCATGTGCTGCAAAGTTGAGAGATACAGTTGTGTGTTGAGTGGATTTTACAAGGAGCTAAGAGCTTCAGGGGAAGAGAAGTTTAGTGCTGCTTATGCTGAGTTAGCTTGCATTGTTAATAGCTCAACAGGTAGTGTACTTACATTCACTGCAGAAGGCTGTAGGTTCTACTCCCACAGTATGTAGATGCATTGCTGATACTGTACTGTGTTGTACTTTTAAAGGGGGTGGATGCTGCAGTCTTGAAAACTGTCGTCTTTGGCGGCGATACCTAGTAACTATGACCCTATCAGTTTGCCATACATTCCCTATTCCAACATTACTAGCTTATCATTTAACAGGCACTTTATGTGTAGATGAAACAATGAAATATAAATTTGTCTGCTAGCGGCAACCTCTTCATTAGTTACAGATCTCTTTAATGTTGAATTATTTAGAGGACTTTTACTTCTGCCGAGACTATGCATATTTACTGATACTGGTGGATTGTAAAACTTTGAGTAGACTTTTATGATGGAAATGTTCTGAACTGTGCAGTTTTGTCATTATTAATGCATGCATTTTGTTTCATCATTTACTGGAAACATGTTCAAAACAATGAATTTAAATTGCCCTCTAACAACTGTACTGTATTATACGAGGAATATAATTTAATACAATCAGGGAGGTGCATCAAAGAACACATGTATGTTTTGTGTGCAAGGGCATATGATTTGAAAACAGCCCAAAGTTAATCTTTATCTGCCACTGGCCAGATGTATTTTATTTGAATGTGAGTTTCAATGCTGTTTCAATGAATGTGAGTTTCAAGGGCAGAGAAATTTTAATGCTAAGTCTATTTTCATTGTGAGACTGCATTGCTTTGTTTAGCAGATGTCTATTAGTGTTTATGCTGTAAAATGTAAAATAAAACTTTTAAATGAAATCCAAATCATTGTAGAAGTAAAACAGTATGCACGTTACAGTGTTTATGGTAAATGGGGTGAAATAGCCAAGTAATGGGACATTAGAATGGGTTCAGGGGGGAGGCCCCATTCGACCATGATTTTGTGGGGGGGGTGGCAAACTCAAAGACAGCCCCAGCTGAACTATACCTCTCAAATGTCCAGACTTTCACAGAATGAATAGATTTTTGCTTCTTATTTTTGGTTTGTTCCTCATAAGATTTGTGGTTTTCTGCCAAATCATTTAGGAATGAAGTCATTAAATAATGACAGACATTAAATTTTAGGCTTCACACCCTTCAGAAAAATTCATGCTAAAGCAAGGCCTGGTATTCTATCAACTGTCTAAGTTTATAAAACAGCAATTTTTAGTACTGTCTGTATGTTCCCCCAGTATATTTTGCCTTGTCCAGATTTCCTGTGTTAAGAGGTTGAGAGGTACGTGCAGATAAATCGCTTTATAGAATTACGTATATCCAAACCTCTCAACTGTCCCAAACTTTGGCTCAAAATGTTGCTCTCCCCCTAATAATCCCTCCACAAAATGGCAATTTTAGAAGACAATGTGGAGAGTTTACAATTAATAAATAATTGTAATGATCAGAGTTATAGGTTACTTTTATTTCCGAAATGCATCTAGATTTGTTTGTTTTGTTAGCTGCTCAAGTTAACAGTACTAAAATTAAAAAAGGTGTCCTTTCTTTGACAGGTTCCCAGCTGTATTGTGTTGCTACTTTATATTTTTGCATGAAATCTTTGGTCTGTTTTTCATAAAATTGTGGTTTTCTGGCAAATTAGAGGCAAATCATTAAAGACTGAAGTTAGAAAATAATGACAGACAGTTGAGTTTCAGATTTCATACACTTCAGAAAATTCATACGAATGCAAGATGGTTATCTTTCTAAGTTTATAAAAGCAGTATTTAAAAATTGTCTTTATTTTTGTGCCTTTGTCCCACTACTATTTAATAGAAATGTACATGATTGAAGTCACTTTCACAAAAGTGCATTTTGCTGAAAGGTAACTAAGCAAACAGTTGTTTGCATGTAGATTTAAGTGTACATCAACTGTACTGTTGATTGTACAACAAAGCAAACTGTTGCTTAAATCGTGGTACAGTGGGGATAAGGGAATATTCCCTTTTCCCCACTGTAGAGTGATCTCGGATTATCTAGGATGCCCCCCTCTGTAAACGTGAGTACTGTTTTATTTGCATGCTTTTTTTTTTTGTTTTGTTTTTTGCAAAAGTGTATTTTCGATAAAATGCACTTTCGCTAAGGTGAGTTTGATTCTATGGATCAACATAGCTCCATATATATATATATATATATATATATATATATATATATATGTGTGTGTGTGTGTGTGTGTGTGAATGAGAGGAAGGATAGAGGAATGGTGAGGATGCAAGTAGTAGAGGTGGCGAAGGTGGATGAGTTTAAATACTTGGGGTCAATAGTTCAGAGTAACAGTGAGTGTGGAAGAGAGGTGAAGAAGAGAGTACAGGCAGGATGGAATGGGTGCAGAAGAGTGTCGGGAGTGATTTGTGACAGACGAGTACCTGTAAGAGTGAAAGGGAAGGTCTACAAGAGGGTAGCGAGACCAGCTATGTTATATGGGTTGGAGACAGTGGCATTGACAAAAAGGCAGGAATTTGAGCTGGATGTGGCAGAGTTAAAGATGTTAAGATTTGCACTGGGTGTGACGAGGGTGGACAGGATTAGGAATAAGTATATTAGAGGGTCAGCCCAGGTTGGAAGGTTTGGAGATAAAGCCAGAGAGGCAAGATTACGTTGATTTGGACATGTGCTGAGGAGGGATGCTGAGTATATTGGGAAAAAGATGCTAAGGATGAAGCTACCAGGTAACAGGAAAAGAGGAGGGCCTAAGATAAGGTTTATGGATGTGGTGAAAGAGGACATGCAGGTGGTTGGTGTGACAGAGCAAGATGCAAAGGACAGGAAGAAATGGAAACAGGTGATCCCTAACGACCCTAGCGACCCCTAATGGGAACAACCGAAAGAAGATGGTGATATATCTGTATATATATATATATATATATATATATATATGTATACAGATATATATATATATATATATATATATATATATATATATATATATATATATATATATACGTGTGTGTGTGTGTACACCTGCAGAGATTAAGGCTGCTGTTGTTTTTGGAGGTTTCATTACATGTCAGTTTGTTTTGGTTTGTTTATTTTCTAATAATGCATGTCCCTACTTATGTGCATGTATTGCAACACAATGTTGCATACTGAATGACTGCTGGATGCTGCTGATGAATGGAACAATATGCACACTAGGTTTGCTTTTTCTGCACTCTGTATGCATAAGTAAAGCTGAGTTTTGTTTGAAGAACAAGACCCTCCCTAATTGAATTATGTGTCACTGACCCTCATGATCAAAATGACTCAATAAAACATGACGGTCTGACTCACTGTAACAAAGACCAGCTACATGTTGATCTGGTCTCATAGGTCAGGAATGGAGCCATGACTGTGGCAGTGCAAGCCAAGGACCAGGAGTTCAGCTGTTAATGTGTATGAGGAAAGACATGAAAGTGTAAGGAAC